>NW_019942565.1:0-53942 GCF_002910315.2 Salvelinus sp. IW2-2015 | reverse complement strand
TTCTCTCCCTTCCTCCTCGCTCCATTGTTGTCTTCCTCCTCCTCCCCTTCTCCCTCGCTCCATTTTGTCTTCCTCCTCTCTCCCCTTCTCCTCGCTCCATTTTGTCTTCCTCTCTCTCCCCTCCCTCGCTCCATTTTGTCTCTTCCTCCTCTCCTTCCATTTTGTCTTCCTCCTCTCCTCTCATTTTGTCTTCTCCTCTCTCCCCTTCCTCCTCGCTTCATTTTGTCTTCCTCTCCTCTCCCCTCTTCCTCCTCGCTCCATTTTGTCTTCCTCCCTTCCTCTTCCATTTTGTCTTCCTCCTCTCTCCCCTTCCTCCTCGCTCCATTTGTCTTCCTCCTCTCTCCTTCCTCTCGCTCCATTTGTCTTCCTCTCTCTCCCCTTCCTCCTCGCTCCATTTTGTCTCTCCTCGCTCCATTTTGTCTTCCTCCTCTCTCCCCTTCCTCCTCGCTCCACTTTTGCTTCTCCTGTCTCCTCTCCCTTCCTCCTCGTCCATTTTGTCTTCCTCCTCTCTTTCTTTTGTCTTCCTCCTCGCTCCCCTTCCTCCTCCATTTTGTCTTCCTCCTCTCTCCCTTCCTCTGCTCATTTTGTCTTCCGCCTCTTCCCTTCCTCCTTCAGCTCCATTTTCTTCCTCCTCTCTCCCTTCCCCTCGCTCCATTTTGTCTTCCTCCTCTCTCCCCTTCCCCTCGCTCCATTTTGTCTTCTCTCTCCGCTCTCCTCCTTCCTCCTCGCTCCATTTTGTCTTCCTCTCCTCCTCTCCTCCTTCTTTCTCTCCTCTCCTCCCATTTTGTCTTCCTCCTCTCTCCCTTCCTCTGCTCCATTTTTGTCTTCCTCCTCTCTCCCTTCTCCTTCCTTCCATTTTGTCTTCCTCCTCTCTCCCTTCCTCCTCGCTCCATTTTGTCTTCCTCCTCTCTCCCTTCCTCCTCGCTCCATTTTGTCTTCCTCCTCTCTCCCCTTTCCTCCTCGCTCCATTGTCTTCCTCCTCTCTCCCCTCCTCTCGCTCCTTTTGTTCCCTCTTCCCCTTCCTCTCCTCCTTTTCTTCCTCCTGCTCTCCCTTCCTCCTCGCTCCATTTTGTCTTCCTCCTCTCTCCCTTCCTACCTCGCTCCATTTTGTCTTCTCCCTCTCTCCCCTTCTCCTCGCTCCATTTTGTCATTCCTCCTCTCTCCCTTCCTCCTCGCTCCAGTTTTGTCTCCTCCTCTCTCCCTTCCTCTCGCTCCATTTTGTCTTCTCTCCTCTCTCCTCCTTCTTCTCCTCGCTCCATGTTGGTCTTCCTCTCTCTTTTCTCCCTTCCACTTCGTCCTTCCATTTTTCTCCTTCCTCCTTCTCTCCCCTCCTCCTGCTCGCTCCATTTTGTCTTCCTCCCTCTCCCCTTCCTCCTCGCTCATTTTGTTTCCTCCTCTCTCCTTCCATCCTCGCTCCATTTTGTCTTCCTCCTCTCCTCCCTTCTCCTGCGTGCCATTGTGTTTTCCTCCTCTCTGCATTGTCTCACTATTTGGTTGTTTGCTGTTCTTCTCCCCACTCCTGTTACCCTCAGTGTATGAGTTGCTATCCTCCATCCTCTCGGGCTCTGGGCTATGGGGACTTACACCATTGCCACTTGTCTGTTCCCCCTTCTCTCTCACTGTCTCTGTCAATTGTGTCTCATTCACCCAACCATTCCTCCACAAGCTCAGCACACAGTATAACTCTCCTCCAGGTCTGCCACTGCTACTTTCCTTCCTCATTTTTCTTCCTCAATGGGCCCTGGACTTGGCCACTATTACCGTCCTCTTTTGCCCTATGACCTTCTCCCTGTCCCTTATTACCCTCTGCTGGAGTTGCTTTGCCAGTGGGCCTTGTCTGTGGTTGGGGGTGGGGCGTCAGAACTGGGAGAAGAATGCATTTCATGGCTTTTCGCTCTGTAGTCGTGCGCAGGTTCTTTGCGGGTGTGATAAACTTGATGAATCATTTTAACAATAGAATCCTCTCTGTCCTTGGGCAGGGCTACAGCCCTGCAGAGGAGAGGAGGAGGAGGGAGGAGGGGAAAGGGACAAGAGATTGAGCAGAGAGAGGAGAAGGGGGAGAAAGGGAAGAGGCAGAAGCGGGAGGGAAGGGATTGGGAGAGAAGGGGAAAGGGGGATGGGAGAGAGGGGAAAGGGGAACGGGAGAGGAAGAAGGAACAGGGGAGGGAGAGAAGGGGACAGGGACGGAGAGAAGGGGAAAGGGGACCGGGAGAGAAGGGAAAGGGGACGGAGAGAAGGGGAAAGGGGGACGGGAGAGAAGGGAAAAGGGGACGGGAGAGTAAGGGGACAGGGGGACGGAGAGGAAGGGGAAGGGACGGGAGAGAGGGAAAGGGGACGGGAAGAAGGGGGAAAGGGGATGAGAGAAGGGGAAAGGGGACGGGAGACGAAAGGGGAAAGGGGCGGGAGAGAAGGGACAGGGGACGGGAGAGAGGGGAAGGGACGGAGAGGGGGATAGGGGACGAGAGAGAAGAACCAAGGGAAAGGGACGAGAGAGATGGGGGCAGAGAGAGAGAGAAGGGAGAAAGCGGGAGGGTGGGAGGAAAAGGAGAGGCAGAAAAGCAGGAGGAAAGGGGGACGGGACGAGAAGGGGGGACGGATAGAAGGGAAGGGAGAGGAAAAGGGGAAAAGGGCGCATCAACTCTTCATTCAACGGATTACAGTTTGAATCGGACAGCAGCCAATCAAATTTTGCCAGCTGAGAAAAAGTTGCGTCTGGCAGTGCAGAGGACCGTCGGCGGGTGAATTCAGATGGAGCCCTTGGAAAGATGATACCCAAAATTATTATTTTGGGATATAAATAAATATGCGGGAAGAAAATTACAGATGGAGGCGCAACAACTTCCAACTTTGTTCGACATTTGAAGCTGCACAAAGAACGGTAAGTCGTGGCTAATATAGCCGACAGCTATATATAACTTTGCTAGTGTAGCATGTAGGCTAACGTAACATTCATGATTTGTGTAAATGTAATATACTAACTATTACTCTTGTGTATATATATACATATGTATGTATATGTATATATATATATGTGTGTATATATATATATATTTGTGTATATATATGTGTGTGTGTATATATATGTATATACACATATATGTATATACACACACATATATATAAGGAGGGACACATATATATGTGTATAGGACACACACACATATATATATATATTTTATATATATATATAAAAATAAAAATATATGTGTGTATATATACATATGTATGTGTATGTATATATATATATATATATGTGTGTGTATATATATATATGTATATGTAGAGAAGGGTATACATAGACAGTTGTGTGTATATATATATATATATATATATATATGTGTGTGTGTGTATATATATATATATATTCACACACACATATATATATTTACAGTGCCATCGGAAAGTTTTCAGACCCCTTGACTTTTTCCACATTTTGTTACTTATTCTAAAATTAATTAAAAAAAAAATATATATAAAAAAATACTGAAATATTACATTTACAAAGGTATTCAGACCCTTTACTCCGTACTTTGTTGAAGCACCTTTGGCAGGGATTACAGCATCGAGTCTTCTTGGGTATGACGCTAGAAGCTTGGCACACCCGTATTTGGGGAGTTTCTCCCATTCTTCTCTGCAGATCCTGTCAAGCTCTGTCAGGTTAGATGGGCAGCGTTGCTGCACAGGTTTTTTCAGGAGTCTCCAGAGATGTTAGATCGGGTTCAAGTCCTTGCTTTGGCTGTGCCACTCAAGGACATTAAGAGACTTGTCTCGAAGCCACTCCTGCGTTGTCTTGGCTGTGTTTTTAGGGTCGTTGTCCTGTTGGAAGGTGAACCTTCTTCCCAGTCTGAGGCCCTGAGCGCTCTGGAGCAGGTTTTCACCAAGGATCTCTCTGTACTTTGCTCCGTTCATCTTTCCCTCGATCCTGACTAGTCTCCCAGTCCCTGTCGCTGAAAATCATCCCCACAGCATGATGCTGCCACCACCATGCTTTACCGTAGGGATGATGCCAGGTTTCCTCCAGACGTGACGCTTGGCATTCAGGCCAAAGAGTTCAATCTTGGTTTCATCAGACCAGAAAATCTTGTTTCTCATGGTCTAAATGTTTTTAGGTGCCTTTTGCAAACTCCAAGTGGGCTGTCATGGGCCATTTACTGAGGAGTGGCTTCAGTCTGGCCACTCTACCATCAAGGCCTCATTGGTGGAGTGCTGCAGAGATGGTTGTTATTTTAGAAGGTTCTCCAATCTCCACAGAGGAACTCTGGAGCTCTGTAAGAGTGACAATGGGCTTCTTGGTCAGCTACCTGACCAAGGCCCTTCTCCCCCAATTGCTCAGTTTGGCCGGGCTGCCAGCTCTAGGAAGAGAATTGGTGGTTCCAAACTTATTCCATTTAAGAATGATGGAGGCCATTTTGTTCTTCTGCAGAAATGTTTTGGTACCCTTCCCCAGATCTGTGCCTCGACATAATCCTGTCTCGTAACTCTGCAGACAAATCCTTCGACATCATGACTTATTTTTTGTTCTGACATGCACTGTCAACCGTGGAACCTTACATAGAAAGTTGTGTGCCTTTCCAATTCATGTAAAATCAATTGAAATTACCACAGGTGGACTCCAATCAAGTTGTAGAAACATCTCAAGGATAATCAATGCAAACAGGATGCACCTGAGCTCAATTTTGAGTCTAAGGTATTTCTGTATTTTATTTTTAATTCATTTGCAAACATTTCTAAGAACCTGTTTTCACTTTTTCATTATGGGGTATTATATGTAGATTTCTTATTTAAGAAATTTTAGAACAAGGCTGTAACGTAACAAAATGTGGATAAAGTCAAGTGGTCTGAATACTTTCCTACGGCACTGGGTTGTATATATACACACACAGACGCATATACAGTTGAAGTCGGAAGTTTACATACACCTTAGCCAAATACATTTAAACTCAGTTTTTCACCTGACATTTAATCCTAGTCAAAATGCCCTGTCTTAGGTCAGTTAGGATCACCACTTTATTTTAAGAATGTGAAATGTCAGAATAATAGTAGAGTGTGATTTGTTTATCGTTTCTTTTTCGTTCATAACATTTCCCAGTGGTCAGAAGTTTACATACACTCAATTAGTATTGGTAGCATTGCCTTTAAATTGTTTAACTTGGGTCAAACATTTTTGGGTACCTTCCAACCTTGCCACAATAAGTTGTGGCCATTCCTCCTGACAGAGCTGGTGTAACTGAGTCAGGTTGTGTAGGCCTCCTTGCTCGCACACGCTTTTTCAGTTCTGCCCACACATTTTCTATAAGATTGAGGTTAGGGCTTTGTGATGGCCACTCCAATACCTTGACTTTGTTGTCTTAAGCCATTTGCCACAACTTTGGAAGTATGCTTGGGGCCATTTCCATTTGGAAGCACCATTTGTGACCAAGCTTTAACTTCCTGACTGATGTCTTGAGATGTTGCTTCAATATATCCACATAATTTTTCTACCTCATGATGCCATCTATTTGTGAAGTGCACCAGTCCCTCCTGCAGCAAAGCACCTACAACATGAATGCTGCCACCCCCTTTTTCCTCCAAACATAACAATGGTCATTATGGCCTAACCAGTTCTATTTTAGTTTCATCAGACAGAGGACATTTCTCCAAAAGGAATGATCTTTGGTCCCCATGTGCAGTTGCAACCCGTAGTCTGGCTTTTTTATGGCGGTTTTGGGAGTGGTTCTTTCTTGCTGAGCGGCCTTTCAGGTTATGTCGATATAGGACTCTATATTTACTTTGGATATAGATACTTTTGTACTGTTTCCTCCAGCATCTTTACAAGGTCCTTTGCTGTTATTCTGGGATTGATGTGCATTTTTCGCACCAAAGCACGTTCATCTCTAGGAGACAGAACGCGTCTCCTTCCTGAGTGGTATGCCGGCTGCGGTGTCCATGGTGTTCATACTTGCGTACTATTGTTTGTACAGATGAACGTGGTACCTTCAGGCGTTGGAAATTGCTCCCAAGGGAACAATACTTTTTTTTCTGAGGTCTTGGCTGATTTTTATTTTATTTTCCCATGATGTCAAGCAAAGAGGCACTGAGTTTGAAGGTCGCACTAAGACTGACCACAGGTCGATAACTCAACTGTACCCCCAAATGATGCTCAATTAAGCCCTACAGTAGCTTCTAAGCCATGACAATAATTTTCAGGATTTTTGGATTCCAAGCTGTTTAAAGGCACAGTCGAACTTAGTTCGTATGGTAACCTTTGACCCACTAGAATTGTGATACAGTGAATTATAAGTGGAAATAACTTGCTGGTAAACAATTGTTGAAAAAGTACAGATGTAGATGTCCTAAGCGACTTCCAAAGATTTGATAGTTTGTCTAACAAGACGATGGTTGTGTGCTTGAAACGACAGTTTTAACAGGACTCCAACCCTAGTGTATGTAACTCTTCGACTCAACGTCTTTTATTTTTATGGCACAGAGACACCCGTTTTTTTCGCGCCCGTCTCAGTTAAACGCTTTTATGGCTGCAATCCGTTAACGGGATGATATGACAACAGCCAGTGAAAGTGCAGGCGCCAATTCAGACAACAGAATCTCATTAATTAAATTCTCCTCAAACATACATGTATCTTATACCATTTTAAAGGTAATCTTGTTGTTATCCCACCAAAGTGTCCGATTTCAAATAGGCTTTACAGCGAAAGCACACAAACGATTATGTTAGGTCACCGACATCTCAGAAAACACAGCAATTTTTCAGCCAAAGACGGGAGTCCAAAAGCAGAAATAGAGATAAAATGAATCACTAACCTTTGATGATCTATTATTTGTTCAGAAATGCCTCCAAAATATCCGGAGAAATTGCAGAGATCACGTCAAAATAACATAAATACTCATTATAAACTTTGATGAAAGAACATTTTACATATAATTAAGGATCCACTTGTCTGTAATGCAAACCATTGTGTCAGATTTCAAAAAGCTTTACGGCAAAAGCACAATATTCAATAATCTGAGAACAGCGTTCAGCCACAAAAGGAAGCCATACAGTTACCCGCCAAATTGTGTAGTCAACAAAACTYATAAAAAGCATTATAAATCTTCACTTACCTTTGCTGATCTTCGTCGGAATGCACTCCCAGGATTCCCACTTCCACAAGAAATGTTTGTTTTGTTCGGTAATGTCCATCATTTATGTCCAAATAGCTATTTTTGTTAGCGTGTTTGGTTAACAAATCCAAAGTCAGGAACCGCGTTCACTAAAAGCAGACGAAATGTCAAAAAGTTCCGTTACAGTCAGTAGAAACATGTCAAACGATGTATTGAATCAATCTTTAGAATGTTTTTAACATACATTTTCAGTAACGTTCCAACCGGAGAATTACATTGACTTCAGATGTGCGATGGAACAGAGCTCCCTCTCATGTGAACGCGCATKGTCAGAGCATGGTCAGGTCATGATAGACCTGACTAATTCCTGKCTCCTTCGGCCCCACTTCACAGTAGAGGCATCAGACAAGGTTCTACAGACTGTTGACATCTAGTGGAAGCCGTAGGAAGTGCAAACTCATCCATATCCCACTGTGTATTCAATAGGGGCTTGGTTGATAATCAACCAACCTCAGAATTCCCACTTCCTGTTTGGATTTTTTCTCAGGTTTTTGCCTGCCATATGAGTTTTGTTGTACTCACAAACATCATTCAAACAGTTTTAGAAACGTCAGAGTGTTTTCTATCCAATACAAATAATATGCTTATATTAGCAACTGGGACTGAGGAGCAGGCAGTTTACTATGGGCACCTCTGGGCACTTTTCATCCAAGCTACTCAATACTGCCCCTGCAGCCATAATAATAATCMGTTGCAGAGGCCGACACTAATCCATTGTGGATGCTGCGGGGATGGTACAGTCCAAGAAGGGGAGTGTGGGCTGCACAATGCACGTCTCTCTCCGGGATGTGTGCTATCTCGCCCATTTGTGCACATTCATTGTTTCATGACTTCATTGTGTGAATTGTTTGTTTTTGAGTGTTAGTGTATTTCATTTCCCAATTACATAWATCACTAGTAGTACATTTACTGTTAGTTTCTATACTTTCTTATCTACAATGTTTTTGGTTATATTAAGGTTTGTTAATATAATTATATTAATATAATTTTATTCCAGTCTTTTACCGTTCTCGTTGTCAGTGGACACGTTGTTTGCGGAGCGCACAACCTATGCTACACGTGTGAGAAACAAGGTTGATTTCATTCCATTTACGAGTTTTGTCAATTTAGTCATTGTCTTCTGTTTGGAGTGCTACTGTCAATGTTGATTAAGGACGGGCACCTGATTACGCATAGAAGTAGGTGTGCGTGCAAATTTAGGCATATAAATGTGTCCATTTGGGGGTCTGATAGTTTTTGGGATTAGCTTAACGCACCACCACTAATGACCTGTGGAGTTTCTCAAAGTGATGATTTCTTCACCTCAAACAGCAAGCAAACCTAAGTCTTTTTTTTTTTTTTTATAGCCGTTGAGAATGACACATGTATTTAAAAAATCTTTCCAGCTCTCTTTCTTTTGATAACCATTTAGCGTGAAAGGGAAAAATGTCATGCTCTGATCAAGTGGAAACATCATTTAACAGGCTTCCTGATTACTTATTATCCCTTGCACAAATAGCCTACAGCAGTGTCTGTCCAGAGCTCACTGGCAGGGGAAACTCTGAGGGCCTGAGTACTCTGAGTATGTTATACAATGTTGCATGTTTGCTAGCACCAGCTTCAGGCCTGGACCAAGTTGATAGTTGAAATAATGTTTCAAGTTATTGCAGAGAGGCCATGTGTAGCCAATGTGATTTATATGCTATTTATATTTATCCGGATATTTTCTACCTGCAGGCTGCAATGTTTTTGTTGGCTTTATGTAGGCTATTTTTACATAGTTGGCAATGGCAATAGAAGTTACTTTTTAGGTTTGTATCAATTTCATTTAGATTTGGATAGAATTAACCCCATGAAAATGATTTTGAGATATGATGACATTATTAGAAATTGAACTGTTCCACGAAAATGTGCATATGAAAACTATAACTGGCACTCAGATCGGTAGAAATGGTAAGATAAATTCGCATTCCACATGAGAAAGTTTGCCGACTCCTCGTGTAGCCTATTACCGGCAACTTCAGGAGAGTAACGGCAGAATCTCTGAAAGTCAGTAGGAGCAGGTTAAGGTTTTTTCTTGTGGTTATCTTGATCTCTGGTTCTCTCTTGAGTCATTTCTGTCTTAGGTAATCAAACAGTGTGCTTATTAAAGCATCAGACAAGCTCAATGTGTATATATAGTTGATTTTATTAAAACACATAGGGTGTGACTATATATAGAAAAATACTTTTAAACATTTCTACCAATCGATTGGTCAAAGGAACAGACAACTTTTGGTCGACCAATGCTTTTTCTTCGTCGGGGACAGCACTGTTTTGGTCTAAAGTGTGTTTAACAACATGGGTCAGTGATAGTGTTTGGTCTATAGGAGGAGAAAGTGTGTTGGAAGAGGCTTGTCATAGGTGTGTTGGAAGCGAGTGTGGCAGATATACAGGCAGGCTGCTGAGATGAGGCCAGTGTCTCACACACACACACCACCCCAGAGGAATAAAGCTGTGGGTCCACTCTGTGGTTTCCTGTGAGTGAAGCAKGRGATTATGGGTTATGGCCACCTCAGGCAACCCCAGCTCTTCTGACACCGAACGCTAAATCTCCCAGGTTACTATCATAAACAGGCCAGGAAGTCATCCAATCCAAACACTTTAACCCCGCCTTGCCTCACAGCCGGGCCCACGCTACCAGATATCAAAAGGCACCTGCACCCCACATTGTATGTTTCCCTGTGTGTGTCTGTGTGTCTGTGTGTGTGTGTGTGTGTGTGTGTGTGTGTGTGTGTGTGTGTGTGTGCGTCACACATGGGTTCAAATACATGTGTGAGTATCTGGCATTTAAAATACTTTTTCTGTGTATTTGAGTCTTTTCTAATAGGCAGCCGAAAACAAGTACTTTTATTTCAGTATTTGAATGGTTATTTGTGTAAACCAAAAATTCTGACAAATTGTATTAGACAGGATTTTCAAATACTTATTTCAAATACCTGGGTTAAATGTATGGRAGTGCATTTGAGTTGGTGTATTTGAGTATTTAAAATACTTTCCAAGTGTATTCCAAATTACATAAAATATTAAACTATCTGAACAATTACTTGTATGAATGTATTTGAAAGTAAATGAGATATATGAAATAGTATTTGAACCCAGGTCTGGTGTTTGTGTGACAGGCGGTGCCAAAGTGTGACACGTTTGTGTGATGAGACTGAATACTTGCAAAAGCATCGGTTTGCATTTTAAATCACAAACAAAACCTCAACCGAACACACACAACTTCTGTAAAATAAATGAATAGCAGCACTTTAAAAAAAAGTCTGCATTAAGCCATAAACAAATGATATGCATWTTAAAAACATATAATCTAAATATATTAACAAGGTGTAGTTCCGAAATACAATATTATAACGTCATTGAGAGACAACAAAACTCTCTAGTCTGCAGTGGCATTACCAAACTCTGACTCTTCCTGGCTGGCTGTGGAGTACAGTAGGAACTAAGAATACAGGGGCCTCTGCTTCCCTAGTCAAGAACATCCACTTGTCATGGCCAGAGGCAAAAAAAGAGCAAGCCAAGCACCTAGGAAACTTCAGTACACTTTTCTCCTGGAGGTAGTGTGACGATCACTGAGCTTATAAATGAACGATGATGATGAGCCATCCGCCTCGTCGGGAACATTTCCCTCAATTCTTCTCACGCATTGTTTGGTATGCGTCTTAATAACAATTTTCCACCACCATGCTAGGGTAGCTAATGCTACTACTGTACGTGTTGTGTACAGCGGTCAGATGGGTAACAACAGACTGGTGCAACCTGATTGGCTGAACGTTGTACGCAACGTACAGGAGTAGCATTAGCCACCCTAGCATGGTGGTGGGAAGTTTTGTTTTATTAAGACAGAATGCACAATTTCCCCGTTTTGAAATTGTATAATTTCTTTTTTAACTGCTCGCTATTAAAGCTAGTAAAGGAGGAAACCGATGCCTTTGCAGCCACAATGGAAGATGCTTTATGTACTCGCTGGTCACGGTGGAGGTTGGGTGCATTGCCCGCTACGCTACCTGCGTTGGGATGTTAAAGACCAGACACACATACCATTTTAGAATAAGGCTGTAACGTAAACAATTTGGAAAAAGTCAAGGGGTCTGAACACTTTCTGAAGGCACTGTGTGTGTGTGTGTGTGTGTGGTGTGTGTATATATATATATCATGACTTCATTGTGTGAATTGTTTGTGTTGATTGATTGATTGTTAGTGTATATCAATTCCCCATTACATATATCACCATAATTATATACAATACAGTATATCACACAACATACATAGATACACATACAGTATACATACACACACACACTATATATTATTTTTATGGCACACGAGACACCCGTCTTTTTCGCGCCGTCTCAGTTAACTAATCCGTTGCAGAGGCCGACACTAATCCATTGTGGATGCTGCGGGGATGGTACAGTCCAAGAAGAAGGGGAGTGTGGCTGCACAATGCACGTCTCTCTCCAGAATGTGTGCTCTCTCCCGCCCATTTGTGCACATTCATTGTTCATGACTTCATTGTGTGAATTGTTTGTGTTTGATTGATTGTTGATTGATTGTTAGTGTTATCAATTCTCCATTACATATATCACCAGTAGTACGTTTACTGTTAATTCCTATAATTTCGAATCTACAATGTTTGTTTGGTTATGTTAATGTCTGGTAATGCATTCATTATGAATGTATTAAATAGTTTTTTTCCCTCATCAATTACTACACACTATCCATAATGACAAAGCAAAAAACTTAACAAATCACATTTACATAAGTATTCAGACCCTTACTCAGTACTTTGTTGAAGCACCTTTGTCAGCGATTACAGCCTTGGTCTTCTTGGGTATGACGCTACAAGCTTGGCACACCTGTATTTGGGGAGTTTCCCCTTATTCTCTGCAGATCCTCTCAAGCTCTGTCAGGTTGGATGGGAAGCGTGGCAGCACAGCCATTTTTAGGTCTCTCCAGAGATGTTAGATCGGGTTCAAGTCTGGGCTCTGGCTGAGCTACTCAAGGCCATCAGAGACTTGTCCCGAAGCCACTCTTGCATTGTCTTGGCTGTGTGCTGAGTATCGTTGTCCTGTTGGAAAGTGAACCTTCGCCCCAGTTTGAGGTCCTGAGCGCTCTGGAGCAGGTTTTCATCAGGGATATCGCTCTACTTTGCTCCGTTCATTTTTCCCTTGATCCTGACTAGTCTCCCAGTCCTGCCGCTGAAAAACATCCCCACAGCATGATCTGCCAACCACATGCTTCACCGTAGGGATGGTGGCAGGTTTGTTCCAGACATGACGCTTGGTATTCAGGCCAAAGTGTTCAGTCTTGGTTTCATCAGACCAGACAATCTTGTTTCTCACGGTCTGAGTCCTTTACGTGCCTTTTGCAAACTCCAAGTGGCTTTCATATACCTTTTACTGAGGAGTGACATCCGTCTGACCACTCTACCATAAAGGGCTGTTAGCAGTTGATGTTATTTTCAAAACACAGCCCCAAAGCAATCAGGGGGAGAAAAATATATTTATTCAAGAGAACAAATCATAGCTATGCTGGAAAGTGTCGATTATTCCCTGTTCAGTGTAGAAAACACTGAGAACAAGGAGACAGGATATAGGTTATACCCAAGCCTAGCCTGTAATTGAGCAATTAGAGTTCCTTGCAATATATTTGGGCCAATGGCAAATACCCCGTATCCTGTTTTAGGCTCAATGTATATACAATTTGGACCAATGAGAAATTGCCACATGTAGCTATGAGTCCAGACTGGAACCCCTACACATTTCTAAACAGATGTTGAACTGAAAAACATCCTGTGTCCCTGACCCATTTAATCTTCAGTTCCCCATTACAGAAAAACAACTTTTTCTTTGATCGGTAGTTCTCTACTCTGTGTATTTATCTGTAAATATTCTAACAGGCTGATTGGTGGAGTGCTACTGAGATGGTTGCCCTTCTAGAAGGTTCTCCCATCTCCACAGAGGAATTCTGGAGCTCTGTAAGAGTGACCATCGGGTTCTTGGTCACCTCCCTGAACAAGGCCTTCTCCCCCGATTGCTCATTGGCCGGGCGGCCAGCTCTAGGAAGAGTCTTGCTGGTTCCAAATTTTTCCATTTATTAAGAATGATGGAGGCCACTGTGTTCTTGGGGACCTTTAATGCTGGGCAAAACTTGGATACCCTCTCCCAGATTGTGCTTCGACACAATCCTGTCTCGGGGCTCTACGGAAAACTCCTTCGACCTCATGGCTTGGTTTTTGCTCTGACACGCACTGTCAACTGTGGACCTTATATAGACAGGTGTGTGCCTTTCCAAATCATGTCCAATCAATTGAATTACACGGGGACTCCATTCAAGTTGTAGAACATCTCAAGGATCATCAATGGAAACAGGATGCATCGGAGCTCAGTTTCAAGTCTCATAGCAGGGTCTGATACTTATGTAAATGAGGTATCTGTTTTTTATAAATGTCCCAAAATTCTAATGTTTTGCTTTGTCATTATGAGGTGTTGGGTGTAGATTGAGGATATTTGTTCTTTAATCCATTTAGAATAAGGCTGCAACATAACAAAATGTGTAAAAAGCGAAGGGGTCTGAATACTTTCCAAGTGCACTGTATATATTGTATGCTGATGATTGACTAAAACAAATCTTGTTCGACCAACATTCTGTCAAACAAACAATCGACCAGTCGACTATTTCGCTGACCCCTGTTATTAAGCACACTTTCGACCAACTCTGTCCCTGGCCCCAGTTTTTAAACACACATTAGACCACAGGCAGCCGGTGGCACCTTAATTGGGGAGGATGGGCTCATAGTAATGGCTGGAATGGAATTATTGGAATGGATCCACACGTGTTTGATACCATTCCATTCACTCCATTCTAGACGTTATAATGAACCAATCACCTCTGCAGCCTCCTGTGCTTTAGACCAAACACTGTCATTGGCCCCTGTTGTTAAACACACTTTAGACCAAACACTGTCATTGGCCCCTGTTGTTAAACACACTTTAGACCAAACACTGTCATTGGCCCCTGTTGTTAAACACACTTTAGACCAAACACTGTCATTGGGCCCTGTTGTTAAACACACTTTAGACCAAACACTGTCATTGGCCCCTGTTGTTAAACACACTTTAGACCAAACACTGTCATTGGCCCTGTTGTTAAACACACTTTAGACCAAACACTGTCATTGGCCCCTGTTGTTAAACACACTTTAGACCAAACACTGTCATTGGCCTGTTGTTAAACACACTTTAGACCAAACACTGTCATTGGCCCCTGTTGTTTAAACACACTTTAGACCAAACACTGTCATGGCCCCTGTTGTTACACACATTTTAGACCAAACACTGTCATTGGCCCCTGTTGTTAAACACACTTTAGACCAAACATGTCATTGGCCCCTGTTGTTAAACACACTTTAGACCAAACACTGTCATTGGGCCCTGTTGTTAAACACACTTTAGACCAACACTGTCATTGGCCCCTGTTGTTAAAACACTTTAGACCAAACACTGTCATTGGCCCCTGTTGTTAAACACACTTTAGACAAACACTGTCATTGGCCCCTGTTGTTAAACACACTTTAGACCAAACACTGTCATTGGCCCTGTTGTTAAACACACTTTAGACCAAACACTGTCATTGGCCCTGTTGTTAAACACACTTTAGACCAAACACTGTCATTGGCCCTGTTGTTAAACACACTTTAGACCAACACTGTCATTGGCCCCTGTTGTTAACACACTTTAGACCAAACACTGTCATTGGGCCTGTTGTTAAACCAACTTTAGACCAAACACTGTCATTGGGCCCTGTTGTTAAACACACTTTAGACCAAACACACTGTCATTGGCCCCTGTTGTTAAACACACTTTAGACCAAACACTGTCATTGGCCCCTGTTGTTAACACACTTTGACCAACACTGTCATTGGCCCCTGTTGTTAAACACACTTTAGACCAACACTGTCATTGGCCCCTGTTGTTAAACACACTTAGACCAAACACTGTCATTGGCCCCTGTTGTTAAACACACTTTAGACCAAACCTGTCATTGGCCCCTGTTGTTAAACACACTTTAGACCAAACACTGTCATTGGCCCCTGTTGTTAAACACACTTTAGACCAAAACACGTCATTGGCCCCTGTTGTTAAACACACTTTAGACCAAACACTGTCATTGGCCCGTTGTTAAACACACTTTAGACCAAACACTGTCATTGGCCCCTGTTAAACACACTTAAGACCAAACACTGTCATTGGCCCCGTTGTTAAACACACTTTAGACCAAACACTGTCATTGGCCCCTGTTGTTAAACAACTTTAGACCAAACACTGTCATTGGCCCTGTTGTTAAACACACTTTAGACCAAACACTGTCATTGGGCCCCTGTTGTAAACACACTTTAGACCAAACACTGTCATTGGGCCCCTGTTGAAACACCTTTAGACCAAACACTGTCATTGGGCCCCTGTTGAAACACAGCTCTCTTGTTGCTGTACAGTAGGGCACCATGGGGATAACCCAAAACCACCTGGACCTGTAGACTAAATACAGCTGAGCCTGTAGTCAAAACATGGTAGGCCTCTATTCCAAACACAGCTGGACCTGTAGACTAAATACAGCTGAGCCTGTAGTTAAACATGGCAGGGGCTCTATTCCAAACACACCTGGACCTGTAGACTAAATACAGCTGAGCCTGTAGTTAAAACATGGCAGGCTATATTCCAAACACACCTGGACCTGTAGACTAAATACAGCTGAGCCTGTCGTCAAAACATGGTAGGGCCTCTATTCCAAAGACACCAGGCTCTGTTACAAATCCACTTAGCAGTTTTCACTCTCTTTGCAGGACCAATCAGATGGTGAAGATCCTGTACTCCTTTGGAGTGTTTGTCAGCTTTGCCATCCAGTCCTTCGTCCCGGCGGAGATCATGATTCCCCCGGTCCAAGCAAGGCTACGGGAGAGCTGGAGGGCACCCTGTGAGACGATCCTCAGAGGCCTGCTCGTCTGCCTCACCTGTGAGTACCTTCTCTCTGTCAATGGTATGTGTGTGTGTGTATATATATATATACTGTATGCGTGATTTACATAGTGGGAGTGGCCTCAGTTGATCGGACCTGGAATTAATCTCTTTGGCTGAGAATCTCTTTTTGTCTGTAACATGTTCTGGCTAAGCACCCTAAATGAATATGAATCATGAAAGACTTGACATTTTTCCCTATGCAGGCAGGCAGGCAGCACCCAGATGTTGAATGAATGAACGAGCAGAAGATTGACTGTGGAATGGCTGGTTGTCATGGTGCTGTCAATCCTCTCACTGTGCCCGAGTTGCAGCCTTCAAAGACTTATGGTGTCTGTGTGTGTACGTATGGGGTGTTCTAGTGGGATACCCCAGGGAGGTACAGATGTAGCACTTCCCCTCTTCATCTCAAAGTAACACTGATGTCGTTAGTTTCCTCTCCTCTCCTGCCCTCTTCATCTCAAAGTAAACACTGATGTCATTAGTTTCCCCCCTCCCCTCCTGTCTGAAATGATGAAAATGTGGAATTGGAAGAATTTAAGTTAGAGCTGGTAACTACAAGGCAGAGTGTGGGCAAACTGGGCAAACAGGCCTCCCCACATTGACAGTGCAGGATCCTATCCTAGCAGGCCCCGACTGGCCACATTGGTTGGTATGCAGCATCTGGTTGTCATGGCAATGGAAGGAAGAGTAATAAATAGCATGACAGCGTAAAAGAGGAAACTGCTGAGGAGAGCATTAGAAACAGATCTTCAGGAGATGTCTGTCTGTCTGTCAACAGGCGCTGCATACCAACCAATGTGGCCAGTCGGGGCCTGGGCCTGCTAGGATAGGATACTGCACTGTCAATGTCGGGAGGCCTGTTTGCCCAGTTTTCCCACACTCTACCTAGTAGTTAACAGGTGTCCTGTCCATGGTGCTGAACTGGCTGGGTGAATAGTGAGAACCCTGTCCATGGTGCTGATAGTGAGAACCCTGTCCTTGGTGCTGAACTGACTGGGTGAATAGGCCTGGCTGAACAGACGTTCCTGCCCATGGTAGACCTTCCCTAACCTTTACCAGAGGGAGGTTGGAAGTGAAAGCTAGGGACAACTTAATGCAGTGAACTAAGCATTACTAGTCCTTCATCCACAACATCAACACAACATGTAATCCCTGTTCCCAGATCTCCCCCTCCAACCTTGTTTATACAGTACGACGTGATGCAGCATCAACTATGATGCTTTACAACCATTAGCTTGGATTGAAGGTGTCAAGTTTATAAATATCTATATATCCTAAAAACAGAATTGCTGAATTTATGTTGACAGAGGGAAAATTCTTCGGTCTTCTAGTATCTCTATTGTTTTGTCTTAAAACCCATCTTTGGATAAATTGTATCAACCGCTGAACTGTGGTGCAACCCAGAAGTGATATACAGTGTATTTGGAAAGTATTCAGGACCCCTTGACTTTTTCAAAATGTTGTTATGTTACAGCCTTATTCTAAAATTGATGAGTTTTTAGATTCGTTTTTTTCCTCATCAATCTAAACAACACCCCACAATGACAAGGCAAAAACATGTTGTTTGACTGTACAAGCTTGGCACAACTGTATTTGGGGAGTTTCTCCCATTATTCTCTGCAGAAGCCAAAAGGACTCAAGGCTGTAATCGCTGCCAAAGGTGCTTCAACAAAGTACTGAGTAAGGGGTCTGAATACTTATTTAAATGTGATATTTCAGTTCATTATTTTTAATACATTTGCAAAAATGTCAAGATACCTGTTATTGCTTTGTCATTATGGGATGTTGTGTGTAGATTGATGAGGGAAAAACTACTTAATCCATTTTAGAATAAGACTGTAACTTACCAATGTTGAAAAAGTCAAGGGGTCTGAATACTTTCCGAATGCACTGCATCTAGATGAAGCATGGATTATAGAATATTCCATGCCTCTGGTGCACAAGACAAAAATGCAGTCTTGCCTTATATTGTAAATGTCCTGGGGACTTTAAATAGCAACCACCTAGCAGACCGGGTATGGCAACTGCTGTGGTGAAGGAGACCAGACTACAGAGGTAAAGAGAGAGTTTACCCAAAAGTGCTTCGTAGATGAACACATACAAATGTAGCTTTCTGTGCATATAAAGTGAGGTGCAATGGTGGGTGAGTGACTTGGCATTTGTATTAAGGCGCAAGAATGCATGATAAGTAGAGTCTAGTCTCTGTAAGACAGAGGAGGTTGCATGCATGTACAGCAAATCACTATAATCAATTACAGAGAGAAAAGTGGCCTGAACAAGCTTCTTTCTAGCCCTAAGCGGGAAGCAAGCGTTATTATTACAAAAATAAAAACCCAATTTCAATTTAAGCTTCCTCACAAGATTATCCATATGAACGTCAAAGGACAACTTCTCATCCAACCATATACCTAGGTACTGTACTTGTAGGATGACACTTTTTCAATGGATAAGCTACCAGATGTGACAATGCTAAACTTCCCTGGCTGAGTGCGAGCTCTGATAAAGCTTTTTGTACATTCAAGACCAGTTTGAGAGCATAAAGGGAGGCCTACAGTGACTGAAAAGCAATGTGAAGCTCTTCAACAGCCTGAACCAGAGAAGGAGCACATGAATATATGACTGTATCATCTGCATAATGATGTAACTCTGCTGGTTGCATCCCATTTATCAAATCATTAATGAAAATTTAGAACAACACAGGAGCTAAAATGGAACCCTGGGGCACACCTCTATTAATCTCAAGAAAGCTAGACTTGTGATTGTCAGTATATACACATTGTGTTCTCTCAGAAAGATAGTTCCTAAACCAATTTACTGCCCCTTCACTGCTACTAATGTTAGCTAGCAACAATTCATGGTCAACTGCATCAAATGCCTTTGTAAATCAACAAAAAGATCAGCACAATGTTGCTGTTTTATTAAGTGCATTTATGATGTCATTTGCCACTGCCATAGCTGCAGTGGCTATGCCCCCACCTAAAGCCAGACTGAACCCCGCTTAGAATGTCATTTTCAATTAATAAGTGTTTTAACTGAGAGTTCACTAGGGATTCATAGACTTTGGCCAGGATAGGGAGTTTGGAGATAGGACAATATTTATTAGCATCTGAGGGATCTCCACCCTTTAGCAGTGGGAGTACATAAGCTGATTTCTAAATAGTGGGTATGGAATTGGTCAAGAGACTCAAGTTGAAAATGTGAGCCACAGGTTCAGTAATAATACCAGCTGCTATCTTTAAGAGGTAGGGGTCCGGGTTGTCTGGACCTGCAGACTTTTTACTGTCTATAGCCTTTAGTGCTTTATAGACCTCAGTATAAGAAACAGGCTSAAAGTTAAAATGGTTCACATGAGAGTTTACAGTGGCTTGCGAAAGTATTCACCCCCTTGGAATTTTTCCTATTTTGTTGACTTAACCCCTGGAATTAAAATTGTTTTTTGGGGGGGGTTTGTATMATTTGATTTACACAACATGCCTACCACTTTGAAGATGCAAAATATTTTTTATTGTTGAAACAAACAAGAAATAAGACAAAAAAAATGAAAACTTGAGCGTGCATAACTATTCTCTCCCCCAAGTCAATACTTTGTAGAGCCACCTTTTGCAGCAATTACAGGTGCAAGTCTCTTGGGGTATGTCTCTATTAGCTTGGCACATCTAGCCACTGGGATTTCTGCCCATTCTTCAAGGCAAAACTGCTTCAGCTCCTTCAAGTTGGATGGGTTCCGCTGGTGTACAGCAATCTTTAAGTCATACCACAGATTCTCAATGGATTGGGGTCTGGGCTTTGACTAGGCCATTCCAAGACATTTACATGTTTCCCCTTAAACCACTCAAGTGTTGCTTTAGCAGTTTGCTTAGAGTCATTGTCCTGCTGGAAGGTGAGCCTCCGTCCCAGTCTCAAATCTCTGGAAAACTGAAACAAGAATTTCCCTGTATTTAGCGCCATCCATCATTCCTTCAATTCTGACCAGTTTCCCAGTCCCTGCCGATGAAAAACATCCCCACAGCATGACACTGTCACCACCATGCTTCACTGTGGGGATGGTGTTYTCGGGTGATGAGAGGTGTTGGGTTTGCGCCAGACAGCGTTTTCCTTGATGGCCAAAAAGCTCAATTTTAGTCTCATCTGAAAAGAGTACCTTCTTCCATATGTTTGGGGAGTCTCCCACATGCCTTTTGGCGAACACCAAACATGTTTGCTTATTTTTTTCTTTAAACAATGGCTTTTTTCTGGCCACTCTATCGTAAATCCCAGCTCTGTGGAGTGTGCAACTTAAAATGGTCCTATGGACAGATACTCCAATCTCTGCTGTGGAGCTTTGCAGCTCCTTCAGGGTTATCTTTTGTCTCTTTGTTGCCTCTCTGATTAATTCCATCCTTGCCTGGTCCGTGAGTTTTGGTGGGCAGCCCTCTCTTGGCAGGTTTGTTGTGGTGCCATATTCTTTCCATTTTTTAATAATGGATATAATGGTGCTCTGTAGGATGTTCAAAGTTGATCTGTACTTCTCCACAACTTTGTTCCTGATCTGTTTGGAGAGCTCCTTGGTCTTCATGGTGACGCTTGCTTGGTGGTGCCCCTTGCTGTGTGGTGTTGCAGGCTTTGGGGCCTTTCAGAACAGGTGTATATATACTTAGATCATGTGACAGATCAWGTGACATTTCGATTGCACACATGTGGACTTTATTTAACTCATTATGTGACTTCTGAAGGTAATTGGTTGCACCAGATCTTATTTAGGGGCTTCATAGCAAAGATGGTGAATCCATATGCACACACCACTTTTGTATTTTTAGAATTGTTTGAAACAAGTAATTTTTTTCATTTCACTTCACCAATTTGGACTATTTTGTGTATGTCCATTACATGAAATCCCCCAAATATTACAGGTTGTAATTAAACAAAATAGGAAAAATGCCAAGGGGGGGGGTGAAAACATTTGCAAGGCACTGTATGTCATAATTTACTATAACAGAGCTTACATTAGAGGCCTGGGCCCCACCATTATCAAAAGCTGAACCAGCAGATATGAATTGCTTGTTAAAAAACCCTACAATATGGGCTTTATCCTTCAATTCATTAGAATCCATCATTAAATGGTCATGAAGGCCAAAGGATACATTAGAACCTGACACTGATTTGATTACCTTCCAGAACTTGGTAGGGCTGTTTAGGTTCTCTGTGACTGCATTTRGATAGAAATCTGATTTGGACTTCCTGATCAATCCTGTACATTTGTTTCTTAGCGCTTTGAAGGAGGCCCAGTCAACAGGAGCATTTGTACAGTGCCTTCGGGAAAGTATTCAGACCCCTTGACTTTTTCCACATTTTATTGTTACAGCCTTATTCTAAAATCGATTAAATATTTGTTTTCTTCTCAGCAATCTACACACAATACCCCATAATGACAAAGCAAAAACAGGTTTTTAGACATTTCTGCAAAACAAAAACGGAAAAAAGTACCTTGTTTACTGGGAATGGAGCTCAGGTACATCCTGTTTCCATTGATCATCCTTGAGATGTTTCTACAACTTGGAGTCCACCTGTGGTAAATGTAATTGATTTCACATGATTTGGAAGGGCACACACCTGTCTATATAAGGTCCCACAGTTGACAGTGCATGTCAGAGCAAAAACCAAGCTATGAGGTCGAAGGAATTGTCCGTAGAGCTCCGAGACAGGATTGTGTCGAGGCACAGATCTGGGGAAGGGTACCAAAACATTTGTGCTGTATTGAAGGTCCCCAAGAACACAGTGGTCTCCATCATTCTTAAATTGAAGAAGTTTGGAGCTGGCCGTCCGGCCAAACTGAGAAGGGCCTTGGTCAGGGAGGTGACCAAGAAACCGAATGTCACTCTGACAGAGCTCTAGAATTAATCTGTGGAGATGGGACAATCTTCCGGAAGGACAACCATCTCTGCAGCACTCTATGGCCTTTATGGTAGAGTGGCCAGACAGAAGCTTCTCAGTAAAAGGCACATGACAGCCCTCTTGGAGTTTGGCAAAAGGCACCTAAAGACTCTCAGACCATGAGAAACAAGATTCTCTGGTCTGATGAAACCAAGATGCAACTCTTTGGCCTGAATGCCAAGCGTCACGTCTGGAGTAAACCGTGCACCATCCCTACGGTGAAGCATGGTGGTTACAGCATCATGCTGTGGGGATTTTTTTTTGTGGCAGGGACTGGGAGACTAGTCAGGATTGAGGCAAAGATGAACGGAGCAAAGTGCAGAGAGGTCCTTGATTAAAATCTGCTCAGGACCTCAGACTGGGGCGAAGATTCAACTTCCAACAGGACAACAACCCTAAGCACACAGCCAGACAACGCAGGAGTAGTTTCATGACAAGTCTATGAATGTCCTTGAGTGGCCCAGCTAAAGTCTGGAATTGAACCCGATCTAACATCTCTGATGAGGTCTGAAAATAGCTGTGCAGCAACACTCCCCATCCAACCTGACAGTGCTTGAGAGGATCTGCAGAGAGGAATGGGAGAAACTCTCCAAAAACAGGTGTTTCAAACTTGTAGCGTCATACCCAAGAAGACTGGATGCTGTAATTGCTGCCAAAGGTGCTTCTACAAAGTACTGAGTAAAGGGTCTGAATACTTATGTAAATGTGATATTTCAGTATTTATTCATTGTTATTTTGGAAAAAAGTCAAGGGGTCTGAATACTTTCCGAAGGTACTGTATGTTTAACTTAAGCCCAAGACACATTTCTCTTTTTAATTAATTCTGCAAAGTTATCTGAAAGCCAGGGATTGTCCCTTCCACTGATTCTACATTTCTTCACATGGGCATGCTTATCACAAATGGACATGGCAGTGTCAACATCTGGAATCAGACTTACTCTGTCAATGTTATGGTAGAGATCATGTAAAACGCCTGCTCATCAAACTGTCTGAAATGTATTTTAAAAMTATAACAGGGTTTGCCTTTGGTCTCAGTCAATGTGTATTTGTGAGGGGTATTCGTTAGAATAATGTCCAAGTTCTTTAAAAGAGTCCCATACAGATGTAAGCATGTACAGTTCAAATCTCCTAAAATAATGAATTCAGAGTCATTTGGCTTGTGCAGGATTCAAAAAGAGAGTTAGGTGCGTCTCCCGAAGCCGATGGTGGTATGTAGCCACCGACTACAGTGAGTCCTTATATACAGTTGAAGTCGGAAGTTTACATACACTTTAGCCAAATACATTTAAATTACATTTTTCACGATTCTTGACATGTAATCCTAGTAAAAATGCCCTGTCTTAGGTCAGTTAGGATCACCATTTTACAATACAGAAGAAAAAAAACGTGACGTTCTGGGCTGCTCACAGGCAGCTACACAAAAACAAGATCCCACACAAAACAGGTGGAAAAGGCTGCCTAAGTATGATCCCCAATCAGAGACAACGATAGACAGCTGCCTCTGATTGGGAACCATATCAGGCCAACATAGAAATGCAAAAACTAGAGTACCCACCCTAGTCACACCCTGACCTAACCAAAATAGAGAATAAAAAGGATCTCTAAGGTCAGGGCGTGACACCCATGGTGTTTATACTTGCGTACTATTGTTTGTACAGATGAAGATGGTACCTTCAGGCGTTTGGAAATTGCTCCCAAGGATGAACAAGACTTGTGGAGGTCTACACTTTTTTTCTGAGGTCTTGGCTGATTTCTTTGGATTTTCCCATGATGTCAAGCAAAGAGGCACTGAGTTTGAAGGTAGGCCTTGAGATACATCTGCAGGTACACCTCCAATTGACTCAAATAATGTCAATTAGCCTATCAGAAGCTTCTAAAGCCATGACATAATTTTCTGGGATTTTCCAAGCTGTTTAAAGGCACAGTCAACTTAGTGTATGTAAACTTTTGACCCACTGGAATTGTGATACAGTGAATTATAAGTGAAATAATCTGTCTGTAAACAATTGTTGGACAAATGACTTGTGTCATGCACAAAGTAGATGTCCTAACCGACTTGCCAAAACTATAGTTTGTTAACAAGAAATTTGTGGAGTGGTTGAAAAATGAGTTTTAATGACTCCAACCTAAGTTTATGTAAACTTCCGACTTCAACTGTACGTTCACTTTAACCGCAAGCAATTCAAAATGTTTGGCTTTGGTAATCGAGAGAATTTCAGAGGTGTTAAACTTTGATTTCACATAAATTGCAACTCCTCCTCCTCTTCTCATCTGAACCATGTACCCCGAGTTATTTGACACAGATTTCTTTAGCCAAGTGTCTGATAAAACCATTATGTCTGCATTTGTTGCAGTGGCCCATATTCTAATCATGTCTATTTTTGCAAATAGACTTCTGACAATGTACATGCAAGAGGCCAAAACCTGTGATGTTTTTAAAGTCCAAGGGAGAGGGTAGAGATTGCATGGTATCTACCGGCCCAGGGTTTGGTCGCACATTACTAGAGATCAACAATTAAAGCAGAACAATTCATCTCATTTGCCAATTGTGTGAGGACTGGGTGGAGCCAATAAAATAAAATGAGCTGAGTCTTTCTACACAGAAAAAAATTATTCAAGATTTTGAGATGTTGGAAGTGTAGGCCCACTTGAGAGTGAGAGTGGTACAAATGTAATTGCAGAGAGATATCAAGTTCCTGGTGGTATTGACATGATGGTCTCGTCGGAGGGCAAAAGGTGAAGATAATTCACTCACACATTGATCATTCAGCCTATTGAATTCAGGACGGCATTGAGTAAAGAGCAGGCACAGTAACAGACATAATTCCGGCTTTTAGAGGTCTTTCAGCACAGGTGTGCAATGACCAGTAGACGTTGCGTAGAACGACGTAGATTTTCCCATGGCCCACTGTGCATCAGGTTTTACAATCTGGCAACCGCTTCTCCGCTCCTAGCCTTCAGTGCGCACTTGCGCTCGTGTAGTAGGCCTTGCAAGGAGACAGACGCTTCTGACTCGGCGCGCTCCAACTCCAAAAAGGTGTAGACTACAGTTTAATAGTGGCCAGAGGCAGGAAGAAAAAAAAGCTTTCTCAATCAGAAATTTTTGTACAAGCAAATTTCGTAAAATAGAGACTGAGATGTAAAAATACAAGTTATTATATATAGCATCCACCTTTACATCAAAAGTGTTTGCTTCTGTAGACAGGATCAGGGTCATTAAAACATAACTCTTAAAAGTCATATCTCAAGGATCAGACATACGAACGGACAGACTAATTGGCTGCCATCTTGGATTACGAAGTAATGAAATTAAACTGTTCCACGAAAATGTGCATGAAAGCCATAGTTGGCACTCA
Source organism: Salvelinus sp. IW2-2015 (assembly GCF_002910315.2). Lineage (NCBI taxonomy): Eukaryota > Metazoa > Chordata > Actinopteri > Salmoniformes > Salmonidae > Salvelinus > Salvelinus sp. IW2-2015. The sequence continues at coordinate 28,477 of NW_019942565.1, read as the reverse complement.
GATTGGTACAAATTGTAGGATCAATTGACATTCCACATGTGAAAGGTTGCCGACTCCTCATGTAGCCTATTACTGACAACTTCAGAAGAGTAATCTGTGAAAGCCAGCAGGAGCGGGAGGAGAATGATTGGTACAATCAAAGTTTTTTTTTCTTCTGGTTATATTGATCTCTTGTTCCCCCTTGAGTCATTTGTGTCTTATTTCATCAAACAGTAAGCGTATAGCATCAGACAAGCTCAATGCATATAGTTGATTTAAAAAAAACATAGGGTGTGTTTATATATGGACAATTACAGCTTTAAAATGTTCGACCAATCGATTGGTTGAAAGAACAGACGACTTTCGGTTGAACAAGATTTGTTCCTACTTTAAGGCTTAAACAGCATCAGAAAATGACTCAGTTTTAAGAATGCATAGCACAGATAACTACACACTTTTCTCAGGTTGTCTCCGTAGGACCATATATCCAAGTGCAGCTTCAGTTATTTTACTTTCTTACTGTTGTAGAAAACCTTTACATTGACTTTCTTACTGTTGTAGAAAACCCTTATTTTGACATTTCTTACTGTTGTAGAAAAAACTTTACATTGACCTTTCTTACTGTTGTTAGAAAACCCTTATTTTGACATTTCTTACTGTGTAGAAAACCTTTACATTGACCCTTCTTACTGTCTCTCTCTGTGTTTGCGTCCTTATGCTATAAACTAAATATGACTTTACTGATGGTTTTAGTCTGAAAAAAACATACCTTTGCATATTATGATGCTGGTCTTACTGGTCGGGGCCCAGCTATGCTTACTGGCCGTACTGGGTAAAAAATATGTCAGATGCAACCTTTGCTATTTGTTCAGTTCTCGTTAGATGGAATTAAGCTGAAAGTGAACATCAAAGCGTCTACATGTATTTTATATGTGTAGGGAACATACAGTGATTTTCTCCTCTTGTGGATTCAGAGTAGGAATAACAGTGATATTTTCCTCTTGTGCTGTCAGAGTAGGAATATACAGTGCTGTTTTCCTCTTGGTGGTGTCAGAGTAGGGAACATACAGTGATTTTCTTTCTCTGTGATTCAGAGTAGGGAATATTACAGTGATGTTTTCCTCTTGGTGTCGCAGTAGGAACATACAGTGATTCTTTCCTCTTGGTGGATTCAGAGTAGGGAAATATACAGTAATGTTTCTCCTTGGTGCTGTCAGAGTAGGGAATACACAGTGATGTTTTTCTCTGCGGTGCTTCAGAGTGGGAATATACAGATAATGTTTCCTCTTGGTGCTGTCAGAGTAGGGATATACAGTGATGTTTTCCTCTTGGTGCTGTCAGAGTAGGGAATATACAGTAATGTTTTCTCTTGGTGCTGTCAGAGTAGGGAAATAACAGTGAGTTTTCCTCTCTGGTGCTGTCAGAGTAGGAATACACAGTGATGTTTTCTCTTGGTGCTGTCAGAGTAGGGATTATCAGTAATGTTTTCCTCTTGGTGCTGTCAGAGTAGGGAATATACAGTGATGTTTTCCTCTTGGTCGCCTGTCCAGCCAGTAGGGAATATACAGTGATGTTTTCCTCTTGGTGCTGTCAGAGTAGGGAATATACAGTAATGTTTTCCTCTTGGTGCTGTCAGAGCTGTGGGGACCTTGCTGTTTTTCCTGGTTTATGGCCCTAATGAGACCCAGTGTTTTGTCACCCTGCCGTTGGTCAAACCTGAGACACATAAAACATACCATGGAACAGGGTGTTACGGCAAGGTTTCTCTCGCATCTGTGCTTGCTTGCGCTTTTGTTCGTTCGTTCCATTCCCACGGGGGACCAGTACAAAAATAGTAAGAAAATGTATGCACTCACTACTGCTCTGGATAAGAGCGCTGGCTAATGACAAACATGTAAATGTCAGGGACATGTCTGTGTGCTCTTTCATCCCATTAACAGCAGTATTATTTTAAACTCCACAGACCAGGGATATGTCAGTCTAATGAAATAAGGATTCAGAGAAATGCATGCAGTTTCTAATAAGTTTACCCGGAATGAATCTCCGATACTGGAACCTCCGATACTGGAATTTGTTTTCCCTACATGCACCATGGCAGCTCTCATTTGTGTGGGCTAACACGTTGTATTGTTTTAATTAGAGGAGGGTAATAAGTAGGTATGGTCTCTGATGAACTGACTTCTTTCTTTCTTTTGAAGTCTCCTAGGACCAACACTCCAGATTCCATTAGCAATGTGCAGCGCTCACCTTGGTTTAACTGTGTGTTTTTGTCTCTCTAACCTGTCTTTGTGACTGTCTGTCCCTTTCCTCTATCTCTAGCTTTTGTCTTTGGCTGTCTTTGAGTGTGTCTCAAAGACACATGAACAGAGACTGAACATAGAGGCGAGAAGGATCTTCTGACTCCAGTGTGCACACACACACAAAACAAAGTGTGTCGTCTCGCTTGTTATAATGTGCCTCGCAACAGACATCATTGATAGAAAACAGACATTACTAACATTACTAATCCGACCACGTCTCATCTTTATGGAAAACACCCACCTCCGTTCCGGATATTTCCTCCAATCGCCTCCGCGTCCAACAACGAGCAGGCTTCCCTCTAACGCATGCTCTGGATGTCTCATTATCCCCCCCCCCCCCCCCGTACACACACACATACATACTTATGCACACGCGCACATTCACACACATACAAAGAGGTCAAAAAATAATTGGAGCTTGGAACTCAGGGCCTCCCATTTCCAGAAGCCAACTCAGTGGGGCGATGCAGTGACTGCTGTGAAAAGAGGCATCTGAAAAGAGAGTTTATCTACTCTGTGAATGAACAGCAGAGCGCAGTGGATGGGGGGAATTTAAGTTCACCCCCGCTGTGAAGACGTCTGCTGACTGTCTCTGTACTCTACTGAGAGAGTAAACTGTGAGGGTGTGGACAGAGGAGATGTAACTGGGCCTGGAATACCTGTGTAGTTGGTATATTGTGTCTGATGTGTAAAATGTGGGTGAGGGCGTTAAATGTTGGGGTGATGTGTCAAAGTTACCCTGTGACTTTCCTCAAAGTTACTTACCTTGAACATTTTTTGTTTACTGCAATAGGCTAGCTTGAGTCACTGTGCTTGTCGTGATGATGTAATAAGGTTATCTTTGTAATCGCCAGAGCAAAAGTTTGGCCGGTACGAGACATTATACAACGGGTGGTCTAATCCTGAATGCTGATTGGTTAAAACGACATTCCAGCCGGGGTCTATTCCACAAGTTACCACGGCAAATCTATGACGTTAAAATGCCTATTTACTCTGTTCCATCTGACTGCCCAAACCACTGTCTCATCAGCGCCAGCCAAGCAATTTATCAACTTGATCTCCACTATAAATTAATCTAGACATTATCTCACATTTCTTTAGACTAACATTTAGTTTCAACAGCGAAGATTTGTATAAACCTTGCTGTCTGTCTCAACATTTGCAATATTGTTTTCAATATTCAAATTCGATCTCCAACTGTCCCATAGTAATAAACGTATAGAGGTTTGATCGACGCGAGAGACAAACACACTCATACACCACATTGACAAGACACACAGACCAAACACACTCAGACACCACATTGACAGACGCACAGACACACACACTCATACACCACATTGACAACACAACCATACCACATTACACACACAACACACTCATACACACATTGACAGACACACACTCATATACCACATTGACAGACACACAGACACACACACACTCATACACCACATTGACAGACACACAGACACACACACTCATACAACACATTGACAGACACACACTCATATACCACATTGACAGACACACAAACACACTCATACAACACATTGACAGACACACAGACAAACACACTCACACACCACATTGACAGACGCACAGACAAACACACACATACACCACATTGACAGACACACACACAGTACCTGCTCCACTTTGTCATTCATTTCTAAAGCTGTATGGGCTGCATCATGCTAGCTCCCTACTCATGCTGCACAGTAGTTAAAACACTTGAATAATGCAACACGACATGTAGAAATGTTGAAACTGTTCATTACTGTTCCCAAAACAATTTCCTTACAGGCTAGAACACCTTTACAATGGAAGAAGATACCTGGAGGTTCCAGCTTTAATTTCTAACTTTCTTTGCTAGCCTACAGTTGAATTCACTACCCTAGTACTTTGTTTGTGATGATATGCAAACCACAATGTAAAATATGCTGATTTCAAAGCTCATTGTTACCAAAAACGTTATTAATTCACTGCGTTGCCCCCGCCACCAAAAACTCATTCACTTCTTCGTCTCCCTCCCTTCTGGTTTCTACTACATTCCATAGCCACAAAGTCAGATTCCACAGCCACATTCTTCCTTGTGATTGATGTCATTACTTTCTTAAAGAGACAGCATGCACTTTTATAAAAGAAGAGATTGCTTATTTTATGCAAATGTTGTTGATCAGTAGAATAAAATATGTTCTCCTAGCAGTTGCCAATACAGTAAGTCCTAAATGTAAGGGAGTGTTTTGTCATCTGTAGCMCCATGAAATCAGCCAAACAAGCAAAAACATGTAATGTATGGACACACTCCTATTGAATAATATGCATTTACCTGTATTGTGAATAGACCTATAGGCTACATTTACCCTGTTTTTCAGTAGAGATTTACCATTCAAATAAATGACTACCACTATGTTGTTTTGTAGTTGGATTGGTAAAAACAAAGCCAAATGTATTGTATGATTGATTCATTAATACATACATGGCTGTCTCAAAAAAATATACATACAAATGTTCTAATGGAATGATATTGAACTCAAAAGATGTTCACTGATTGAAGAGAGCAGTAGCTGAGTTTATCTGTCTGGATAATGGTGCTAAACTGTGGTGCTGAACTGGCTGGGTGACTAGTTCGAGCCCTGTCCATGGTGCTGAACTGGCTGGGTGACTAGTTCGAGCCCTGTCCATGGTGCTGAACTGGCTGGGTGACTAGTTAGAGCCCTGTCCATGGTGCTGAACTGGCTGGGTGACTAGTTAGAGCCCTGTCCATGATGCTGAACTGGCTGGGTTGACTAGTTAGCAGCCCTGTCCATGGTGCTGAACTGCTGGGTGACTAGTTACGAGCCCTGTCATGGTGCTGAACTGCGCTGGGTGATATTAGGCCTGTCCATGTGACGGCTGGGTGACTGTTAGAGCCCTGTCCATGTGCTGAACTGGCTGGGTGACTAGTTAGAGCCCTGTCCATGGTGCTGAACTGGCTGGGTGACTAGTTAGACCCTGTCATGGTGCTGAACTGGCTTGGGTGACTAGTTAGAGCCCTGTCCATGGCTGCTGAACTGGCTGGGTGACTAGTTAGAGCCTGTATGATGGTTGTCTGAACTGGCTGGGTGACTAGTTGAGCCCTGGTCTATGGTGCTGACTGGCTGGGTGACTAGTTAGAGCCCTGTCCATGGTGCTGAATACTGGCTGGGTGACTAGTTAGAGCCCTGTCCATGGTGCTGAAACTGGCTGGGTGATCTAGTTAGGAGCCCTGTCATGGTGCTGAATGGCTGGGTGACTAGTTAGAGCCCTGTCTATGGTGCTGAACGGTGGGTGACTAGTTAGAGCCCTGTCCATGGTGCTGAACTGGCTGGGTGACTAGTTAGAGCCCTGTCCATGGTGCTGAACTGGCTGGGTGACTAGTTAGAGCCCTGTCTATGGTGCTGAACTGGCTGGGTGACTAGTTAGAGCCCTGTCTATGGTGCTGTACTGACTGGGTGAATAGGGAATGAGTGTATGAGTCTGTAATGCCCTACAGGAGGTTTTAGGAAAAAGGGACTTGTACTTGGTATATGCTTTGCACATACAGTAGAAGAGGTTAAAAGTTTTTTGTTTGAGCAGTCAATTTCTAATCACAGCTAAAGAAGAGGAGCAGGGTAGTATATTGATTGACACGATCATTTCGATTCCAACAAAAACAAACTATGGCGGTGCAGTTTGTTTTTGTTGGAATCGAAATGATCGTGTTCATAAAAAAAGTCATGACTGTGCCTGGATCACAACAAGCATAGCATGCAAATGATAATTGCGCTATAAAACGGTCATAGAAAAGGCTTTGTTGTGTTGGTAGTAATGTCAGGAAGAAGAGCGTTTCCCTCCCAGACTCCAAGCTTTACTCTATAGGAGTTCAGCAAAAACCTAACTGGGGATTTTAGTGTGTCAGCATGTTTTTCACCCAGTAGAATGTATTCATAGAACACTATCATGCATAATTTTACAGCAATGCAAATAGTCCACAGTCTTGCCCACGAAACAATCCATGTAAATTACCCACAAATTGTATTTGAACTCTTTGTTTGTGAAATCCTTTGTGTGAAACATGGATTGTCTCGGTCCAATTTTTTCTTCAGTCTTCAGAATATGAAGAAACTCCAGTCTTCTTGTTAGCATGTGATTAGCTAACATTCCATAACTATAGTGTATTGTCTCTGTAGACCATGTTGTTTTACTGTTCAGTAAAGGCTTGGTTTGTAGGGCAAGTCTCGCCGTGTTTGAATACCCACTGCCAAATTGTAATCTCTCAGCGAAACGTTTTCTGTTTTCTCAGAAGCAATAACAAACCAAACAAACGTATTGTATAGAAATACACACACATAGAAACAATCTGTCGAAGGACACACACATACTCACACACACATATGCTCACCCATAAGCACACACATCTTTAAAATAGCTCAAATGCCAAGGACTTCACTTAAATCCAGCTGTAACCAGATCAGGAGCCATTTCAATATGCACGTATTTAATTGACAGACCAATCAGAACCTCTGGAGTCGAATGTCAGTCTGAGCCTCATATTAAGAGTCGTATAGAATTTGCATTGCGGTCATCACCTCAGGAGGAAATATCAGTTTACTTTTCATAGCCAAGCATTCCGAGGTCGAGACAGCAGGTGCGGTACAGAGAGAAAACTGACTGCCTTGTGAATGTCATTATTACTTGCAATTTTCATTTTTTATTAAAAAAGCTACTTCTGTGCAAATGTTCTTGATCAGCACAATGAAATAAGTCCCAAATCAAAGGGGGGAAATGGTCATCTCTAGACCCATGAAATCAGCCAAAATTGCTCAATAACTCAATGCATTCACACACTCCTATTAAATATGCATTTACACACTCCTATTAAAAATGCATTCACACACTCCTATTAAATATGCATTCACACACTCCTATTAAATATGCATTCACACACTCCTATTAAATATGTATTCACCTGTATTGTGGATAAGTTTATCAATAGATATTTACCAATCAAATAAACTTTGCTGTGGTAACCGTATTGTTTTTGTATTGAGTATTCTGATACTAAACCTGGTATCGAAGTCAAAATTCAGGTATTGTGACAACACTGTGTGTGTAATTCAGTGCTTCTAGGTCTGTCCTTAATAGACCCTGATGTGTGCGAGGAGAAGAATCTCAGAGACCATCTCTGTTATCATCATTCTACATTGTTCCCACTTGAGTCTTATCAGCCGTTAGTGTCATTCAGGAGTCACCAATAGCCCCAAAACATGAGTTATGTTAATCCCACCTGCTTGACTCTGGAGATGCCATCTAACCTACTAGTAGACTGTTGAGTTAACCCTAACCTAATAGTAGACTGTTGAGTTAACCCTAACCTAGTAGTGGACGGTTGAGTTAACCCTAACCTAAGTAGTGGACGCATGAGTTACCCTAACCTAGTAGTGGAACGGTTGAGTTAACCCTAACCTAGTAGTGGACGGATGAGTTAACCCTAACCTAGTAGTGGACGGATGAGTTAACCCTAACCTAGTAGTGGACGTTGAGTTACCCTAACCTAGTAGTGGCAGCGGATTGGTTAACCCTAACCTAGTCGTGGACGGATGAGTTAAACCCTAACCTAGTAGTGGACGGATGGAGTTAACCCTAACCTAAGTAGTGAGACGTGTGACGTGAGTTAACCCCAATCTACTAGTAGAAGGTTGGGAGTTAACCCAATCTACTAGTAGAAGGTTGAGTTAACCCCAATCTACTAGTAGAAAGGTTGAGTTAACCCTAACCTACTAGTAGAAGGTTGAGTTAACCCTAACCTACTAGTGGCCGTTAGTTAACCCTAACCTACTAGTAGACTGTTGAGTTAACCCTAACCACTAGTAGACCGTTGTTAACCCCATTCTACTAGTAGAAGGTTGAGTTAACCCTAACCTACTAGTAGACTGTTGAGTTAACCCTAACCTACTAGTAGAAGGTTGAGTTAACCCTAACCTCCTAGTAAGACTGTTGAGTTAACCCTAACCTACTAGTAGACCGTTGTTAACCCCAATCTACTGTAGATGGTTGAGTTAACCCTAACCTACTAGTGGAACGTTGAGTTACCCTAACCTACTAGTAGATGGTTGAGTTAACCCTAACCTAGTAGTGGACGGTTGAGTTAACCCCTAACCTACTAGTGGAGCGGTTGAGTTAACCCTAACCTAGTAGTGGACGGTGAGTTAACCCTAACCTAGTAGTGGACGGTTGAATTAACCCTAAACATAGTAGTGGGCGTTTGAGTTAACCCTAACCTACTAGTAGACTGTTTGATTTAAACCCGAACCTACTAGTAGAAGGGTTGAGTTCACCTAACCTACTAGTAGACCGTTGTTAACCCCAATCTACTAGTGGACGGTTGAGTTAACCCAACCTAGTAGTGGACGGTTGAATTAACCCTAACATAGTAGTGGGGCGTTTGAGTTAACCCTAACCTACTAGTAGACTGTTGATTTAAACCCGAACCTACTAGTAGAGTTGAGTTAACCCTAACCTACTAGTAGACCGTTGTTAACCCCAATCTACTAGTAGATGGTTGAGTTAACCCTAACCTACTAGTGGACGGTTGAGTTAACCCTAACCTACTAGTAGATGGTTGAGTTAACCCTAACCTAGGAGTGGACGGTTGAGTTAACCCTAACCTACTAGTAGACTGTTGATTTAAACCCGAACCTACTAGTAGATGGTTGAGTTAACCCTAACCTACTAGTAGACCGTTGTTAACCCCAATCTACTAGTGGACGGTTGAGTTAACCCTAACCTAGTAGTGGACGGTTGAATTAACCCTAACCTAGTAGTGGACGGATGAGTTACCCCAATCTACTAGTAGAAGGTTGAGTTAACCCCAATCCTACTAGTAGAACGGTTGAGTTTAACCCCAAATCTACTAGTAGAACGGTGAGTTAACCCCAATCTACTAGTAGAAGGTTGAGTTTAACCCCAATCTACTAGTAGAAGGTTGAGTTACCCTAACCTACTAGTAGAAGGTTGAGTTAACCCTAACCTACTAGTGGAACGGTTGAGTTAACCCTAACCTACTAGTAGACTGTTGAGTTAACCCTAACCTACTAGTAGACCGTTGTTAACCCCAATCTACTAGTAGAAGGTTGAGTTAACCCTAACCTACTAGTAGACTGTTGAGTTAACCCTAACTACTAGTAGAAGGTTGAGTTAACCCTAACCTACGTAGACTGTTGAGTTAACCCTAACCTACTAGTAGACGTTGTTAACCCCAATCTACTAGTAGATGGTTGAGTTAACCCTAACCTACTAGTAGACCGTTGTTAACCCCAATCTAACTAGTAGAAGCGTTGAGTTAACCCCAAATCTACTAGTAGAAGGTTGAGTTAACCCCAATCTACTAGTAGATGGTGAGTTAAACCCTAACCTAGTAGTGGACGGTTGAGGTTAACCCTAACCTACTAAGTGGACGGTTGAGTTACCCTAACCTAGTAGTGGACGTTGAAGTTAACCCTAACCTAGTAGTGGACGGTTGAATTAACCCTAACATAGTAGTGGGGCGTTTGAGTTAACCCTAACCTACTAGTAGACTGTTGATTAAACCCGAACCTACTAGTAGATGGTTGAGTTAACCCTAACCTACTAGTAGACCGTTGTTAACTCCCAATCTAACTATGGAACGGTTGAGTTAACCCTAACCTAGTAGTGACGGTTGATTAACCCTAACATAGTAGTGGCGTTTGAGTTAACCCTAACACTATAGACTGTTGATTTAAACCCAACCTACTAGTAGATGGTTGAGTTAACCCTAACCTACTAGTAGACCGTTGTTAACCCCAATCTACTAGTAGATGGTTGCAGTTTAACCCTAACCTACTAGTGGACGGTTGAGTTAACCCTAACCTACTAGTAGATGGTTGAGTTAACCCTAACCTAGTAGTGGACGGTTGAGTTAACCCTAACCTACTAGTAGTAGACTGTTGATTTAAACCCGAACCTACTAGTAGATGGTTGAGTTAACCCTACCTCCCTAGTAGGAGGACGTTGTTAACCCCAATCTACTAGTGGAAACGGTTGAGTTAACCCTAACCTAGTAGTGGACGGTTGAATTAACCCTAACATAGTAGTTGGCGTTTGAGTTAACCTAACCTAGTAGACCGTTGTTACCCCAATCTACTAGTAGAAGGTTGAGTTAACCCTACCTACTAGTGACTGTTGAGTTAACCCTAACTTACTAGTAAAGGTTAGTTAACCCTAACCTACTAGTAGACTGTTGAGTTAACCCCTAACCTACTAGTAGACCGTTGTTACCCCAATCTACTAGTAGATGGTTGAGTTAAACCTAACCTACTAGTGGACCGGTGAGTTAACCCTAACCTACTAGTAGTGGTTGAGTTAAACCCTAACCTACTGTAGTGGACGGTTTGAGTTAACCCTAACCTAGTAGTGGACGGTTGAGTTAACCCTAACCTACTAGTGGACGGTTGAGTTCACCTAACCTAGTAGTGGCTGGTTGAGTTAACCCTAACCTAGTAGTGATCGGTTGAATTAACCCTAACATAGTAGTGGGCGTTTGAGTTAACCCTAACCTACAGTAGACGTTGATTTAAACCCGAACCTACTAGTGATGGTTGAGTTAACCCTACCTACTAGTGACCGTTGTTAACCCCAATCTACTAGTGGACAGTTGAGTTAACCCTAACCTAGTAGTGGAGCGTTGAATTAACCCTAACATAGTAGTGGGCGTTTGAGTTAACCCTAACCTACTAGTAGACTGTTGATTAACCCAGCACCTACTAGTAGATGGTTGAGTTAACCCTACCTACTAGTAGACGTTGTTAACCCAATCTACTAGTAGTTGGTGAGTTAACCCTAACCTATAGTGGCGGTTGAGTAACCCTAACCTACTAGTGAGATGATTGCGTTAACCCTAACCTTAGTAGTGGACGGTTTGAGTTAACCCTAACCTACTAGTGGACGGTTGAGTTAACCCTAACCTAGTAGTGGCCGGTTGAGTTAACCCTAACCTACTAGAGACTGTTGATTTAAACCCGAACCTACTAGTAGATGGTATTGAGTTAACCCTAACCTACTAGTAGACCGTTGTTAACCCAATCTACTAGTGGACGGTTGAGTTAACCCTAACCTAGTAGTGGAGCGGTTGAATTAACCCTAACATAGTAGTTGGCATTTGAGTTAACCCTAACCTACTAGTAGACTGTTGATTTAAAACCCGAACCTACTAGTAGATGGTTGAGTTAACCCTAACCTACTAGTGGACGGTTGAGTTAACCCTAACATAGTAGTGGGCGTTTGAGTTTAACCCTAACCTACTAGTAGACTGTTGATTTAAACCCGAACCTACTAGTAGATGGTTGAGTTAACCCTAACCTAGTAGTGGACGGTTGAGTTAACCCTAACCTACTAGTAGACCGTTGTTAACCCTAACCTACTAGTGGACGTTTTGAGTTAACCCTAACCTACTAGGTGACGGTTTAGTGAACCTAACCTACTAGTGACGGTTGAGTTAACCCTAACCTAGTAGTGGACGGTTGAATTAACCCTAACATAGTAGTGGGCGTTTGAGTTAACCCTAACCTACTAGTAGACTGTTGATTTAAACCCGAACCTACTAGTAGACGGTTGAGTTAACCCTAACCTACTCGTGGACGGTTGAGTTAACCCTAACCTACTGTGGACGGTTGAGTTACCCCTAACTACTTAGTGGACGTTTGAGTTAACCCTAACCTATAGTGGACGGTTGAGTTAACCCTAACCTACTAGTGGACGTTTGAGTTAACCCTAACCTACTAGTGGACGGTTTAGTTAACCCTAACCTACTAGTGGACGGTTGAGTTAACCCTAACCTACTAGTGGACGGTTTAGTTAACCCTAACCTACTAGTGGAGGTTGAGTTAAACCTAACCTACTAGTGGACGGTTGAGTTAACCCTAACCTACTAGTAGATGGTTGAGTTAACCACCTGTAGTGGACCGTTGAGTTAACCCTAACCTAGTAGTGGATGGTTGAGTTAACCCTAACCTAGTAGTGGGGTTGAGTTAACCCTAACTTTGTAGTGGACGGTTGAGTTAACCCCTAACTTTGTAGTGGACGGTTGAGTAACCCTAACCTAGTAGTGGACGGTTGAGGTAACCCTAACCTAGTAGTGGACGGTTGAGGTAACCCTAACCTACTAGTAGACCGTTGTTAACCCGATCTACTAGTAGACGGTTGAGTTAACCTAACCTAGTAGTGAACGGTTGAGTAAACCCTAACCTAGTAGTGGACGGTTGAGTTAACCCTAACCTAGTAGTGGACGGTTGAGTTACCCTAACCTAGTAGTGGACGGTTGAGTTAACCCTAACCTAGTAGTGGACGGTTGAGTTAACCCTAACCTAGTAGTGGACGGTTGAGTTAACCCTAACCTAGTAGTGGACGGTTGAGTTAACCCTAACCTAGTAGTGAGACGGTTGAGTTAACCCTAACCTAGTAGTGGACGGTTGAGTTACCCTAACTTTGGAGTGGACGGGTTGAGTTAACCCTAACCTAGTAGTGGACGGTTGAGTTAACCCTAACCTAGTAGTGGAGCGTTGAGTTAACCCTAACCTAGTAGTGGACGGTTGAGTTAACCCTAACCTAGTAGTGGACGGTTGAGTTAACCCTAACCTAGTAGTGGACGGTTGAGTTAACCCTAACCTAGTAGTGGACGGTTGAGTTAACCCTAACCTAGTAGTGGACGGTTGAGTTAACCCTAACCTAGTAGTGGACGGTTGATAACCTCAACATAGTAGTGACGGTTGAGTTAACCCTAACCTAGTAGTGGACGGTTGAGTTAACCCTAACCTAGTAGTGGACGGTTGAGTTAACCCTAACCTAGTAGTGGACGGTTGAGTAACCCTAAACCTAGTAGTGGACGGTTGAGTTAACCCTAACCTAGTAGTGACGGTTGAGTTAACCCTAACCTAGTAGTGGACGGTTGGTTAACCCTAACTAGTAGTGGACGGTTGAGTAACCCTAACCTAGTAGTGTGACGGTTGAGTTACCCTAACCTAGTAGTGGACGGTTGAGTTAACCCTAACCTAGTAGTGGACGGTTGAGTTAACCCTAACCTAGTAGTGGACGGTTGAGTTAACACCTAACCTAGTAGTGGACGGTTGAGGTTAACCCTAACCTAGTAGTGGACGGTTGAGTTAACCCTAACCTAGTAGTGGACGGTTGAGTTAACCCTAACTAGTAGTGGACGGTTGAGTTAACCCTAACCTAGTAGTGGACGGTTTAGTTAACCCTAACCTAGTAGTGGACGGTTGAGTTAACCCTAACCTAGTAGTGGACGGTTGAGTAACCCTAACATAGTAGTGGACGGTTGAGTTAACCCTAACTCTAGTAGTGGACGGTTGAGTTAACCCTAACTTAGTAGTGGACGGTTGAGTTAACCCTAACCTAGTAGTGGACGGTTGAGTTAACCCTAACCTAGTAGTGGACGGTTGAGTTAACCCTAACCTAGTAGTGGACGGTTGAGTTAACCTAACCTAGTAGTGGACGGTTGAGTAACCCTAACCAGTAGTGGACGGTTGAGTTAACCCTAACTTTGAGTGGACGCGTAGTTAACCCTAACCTAGTGTGGACGGTTAGTTAACCCTAACTGGGAGTGGACGGTTGAGTTAACCCTAACTTTGGAGTGGACGGTTGAGTTAACCCTAACCTAGTAGTGGACGGTTGAGTTACCCTAACCAGTAGTGGACGGTTGAGTTAACCCTAACTTTGGAGTGGACGGTTGAGTTAACCCTAACTTTGGAGTGGACGGTTGAGTTAACCCTAACCTAGTAGTGCGGTGAGTTAACCCTAACCTACTAGTGGACGGTTGAGTTAACCCTAACCTACTGTAGTGGACGGTTGAGTTAACCCTAACATAGTAGTGGACGGTTGAGTTAACCTAACCTACTAGTGGACGGTTGAGTAAACCTAACCTAGTAGTGGACGGTTGAGTTAACCCTAACCTAGTAGTGGACGGTTGAGTAACCCTAACCTAGTAGTGGACGGTTGAGTTAACCCTAACCTATAGTGGACGGTTGAGTTAACCCTAACTTTGGAGTGACGGTTGAGTTAACCCTAACCTAGTAGTGGACGGTTGAGTTAACCCTAACCTAGTAGTGGACGGTTGAGTTAACCCTAACCTACTAGTGGACGGTTGAGTTACCCTAACCTAGTGTGACGTTTGAGTTAACCCTAACCTAGTAGTGGACGGTTGAGTACCCTAACCTACTAGTGGACGGTTGAGTAAACCCCTAACCTAGTAGTGGAGACGGTTGAGTTACCCTAACCTAGTAGTGGACGGTTGAGTTAACCCTAACCTAGTAGTGGACGGTTGAATTAACCCTAACCTAGTAGTGGACGGTTGAGTTAACCCTAACCTAGTAGTGGACGGTTGAGTTAACCCTAACCTAGTAGTGGACGGTTGAGTTAACCCTAACCTAGTAGTGGACGTTTGAGTTAACCCTAACCTAGTAGTGGACGGTTGGTTAACCCTAACCTAGTAGTGGACGGTTGAGTTAACCCTAACATAGTAGTAGACGGTTGAGTTAACCCTAACTTTGTAGTGGACGGTTGATTAACCCTAACCTAGTAGTGGACGGTTGAGTTAACCCTAACCTAGTAGTGGACGGTTGAGTTAACCCTAACATAGTAGTAGACGGTTTGAGTTAACCCTAACTTTGTAGTGGACGGTTGTTAACCCTACCTAGTGTGGACGGTTGAGTAACCTAACCTAGTAGTGGACGGTTGACTTTAAGAGGGAAAATGGGTTCAATCTGGAATAGGATCACAGGCATGCAACATTCATTAGAGTGCCCTCCGGTGTGTATAGTTCAGTTCAGTCAGCTGTGTCAGACCGGCCCACTCTGACACCACACCTCACCACCACTCCTCTCTATATCCTGTGTCATTTAGCTTGATAAATCAATATGGAAGACCAGGATCAAGGCCCTAACAAGCCTGCTCGAAGTTGAGGTCGATTTAAATTATACCAAGCTCATCATGCCTGTGGGGATCTGCCTCGAAGCTAGACTTTTATATGAGACTATCACCCCTACACACACACACACACACACACACACACCACACACACACACACCACCACACCACACACACACCACACCACACACACACACACACACACACACACACACACACACACACACACACACACACACAAAAAAGTTTGAGGTTGAAAGCAAAGAGAGTGGCTTCCTAATGAGAAAGCGTACATAGAGTATGACACGTACCTGTGTGTGGATGGCCTCAACCCATAGCGACATGCTGATTCATAGGCCATCATTAAAGCCATCTTTGACTTTTTTATAATAGAGTGAAAGACATGTAAAACAAGTAGAGAGGTCGGGTTCATTCCAATGGTCCTGATGGATATCCTCTGTGGTTGAGCGTACTATTCCAGCTGATGTTTGTTGTTGAAGGTTGACAGGGTGGTTAGATTGAAAACTATCTTGGCACCTTCCCAACACCTGAACCTGACACAGCTGGTAATCACTCAACCAAACAACTACAACAACAAAACAACAATAACAAAACCCAAACTTTACAGCAATATGGAAAAATAGCTCCAAAATAGCATACCAGACCTGACTTGGACGAAGCACCGCCTCAGTAGTCTGTTCCCTGTATTATTTAGCCTGACGTTTAGAAATGGAGTGTTCCTCCGTGTCAGAGTGTTTCTCTTTGGTAGAGGTGTGTTTATCTTCATGTCCATGCCTCAGGGGAACCATTTTCTTCCAAATTGAGACTTTCTGCTCCTGCCTCCACCTCAGTCTAAATGCACTTTGCCAAGGAGGTGTGTGCGTGTGTGCGTGCGTGCCTGTGTGCGTGCGTGCGTTAGAAACAATATGGGTAAATGTGCCATTTATCTAGTAGGGGGAAACGATGAAGGGTTTGGGAAGGGATGACCTCAAATAGATACAGAACACTGCAGGTAAATATCACTTCTCTGTGTGCGTGTGCGTGTGCGCGCATGTGTTTCATGTTTTTAATGTCACATGCACAACTACAGTGAAATACCTTTCTTGCAAACTCAAAACCCAACAATGCAAACCTAAATAAGATCAGGACTAGTCATATAATAAGTGTTTAACATGATTTCTCTGTACTCCACACAAGTACGTGGGCCCTCAGTCGAGCAGTACATTTCAAACAGATTCAACCACAAAGAATATCCCTTTGATCATGGTGAAGTTATTAATTATACTTCAGATGGTGTATCAAGGGTATAATGGTGACATTAAAACAGTTACAGAGTTTAATGGCTGTGATAGTAGAAAACTGAGGATGGATCAACAACATTGTAGTTATTTCACAATTCTAACCTAATTGACAGAGTGAAAAGAAGAAAGCCTGTACAGAATAAAAATATTCCAAAACATGCATCCTGTTTGCAACAAGGCACTAAAGTGATACTGCAAAACAATGTGGCAAAGCAGTCAACTTTTTGTTCTGAATACAAAGTGTTATGTTTGGGGCGAATCCAGTAAAACACGACTGAGTACGACTCTCCAAATTATCAAGCATAGTGGTGGCTGCATCATGTTATGGGTATGCTTGTAATCGTTGAGGACTGTGGAATTTTTTWGGATAAAAAAGGAACTGAATGGAGTTAAGCACAGGCAAAATCCTAGAGGAAAACCTAGTTCAATCTGCTTTCCACCAGACACTGGGAGCTGAATTCACCTTTCAGCAGGACAATAACATAAAATCTACACTGAAGTTGCTTACCAAGAAGGCGGTGAATGTTCCTGAGTGGCCGAGCTAATTTAGACTTAAATCTACTTGAACATCTATGGCAAGACCTGAAAATGGTGGTCTAGCAATGTTCCACAACCAATTTGACAGAGCTTGAAGAATTTTGAAAAGAATAATGGGCAAATGTTGCACAATCCAAGGGAAAGCTCTTAGACTTACCCAGAAAGACTCACAGCTTTAAACGCTGCCAAAGGTGCTTCTACAAATGATTTACTCAGGGGTGTGAATACTTATGTAAATGAAAGATTTCTGTATTTCATTTTCAATAAACTTGCTAAAATTCTTTTTACTTTGTCATTATGTCATAACATTTTTACTTTGTCATTATGGGGTGTTGTATGTATATGGGCGGCAGGTAGCCTAGTGGTTAGAGCGTTGGACTTAACCGAAAGGTCACTGGTGTTGACATAGTGCTAGTTGAAAATGTAACTGGTGTTGACATAGTGCTAGTTGAAGATGTAACTGGTGTTGACATAGTGCTAGTTGAAGGATGTAACTGGTGTTTGACATAGTGCTAGTTGTAGATGTAACTGGTGTTGACATAGTGCTAGTTGAAGTAAACTGGTGTTGACATAGTAGCTTGGTTTAGTGTCATGGTGTTGACATAGTGCTAGTTGAAGATGTAACTGGTGTTGACATAGTGCTAGTTGAAGATGTAACTGGTGTTAACATAGTGCTAGTTGAAAATGTAACTGGTGTTGACATGTGCTAGTTGAAGATGTAACTGGTGTTGACATAGTGCTAGTTGAAGATGTAACTGTGTTGACATAGTGCTAGTTGAAGATGTAACTGGTGTTGACATAGTGCTAGTTGAAGACGTACTGGTGTTTGACATAGTACTTGTTGTAGATGTAACTGGTGTTGACATGGCTAGTTGTAGATGTCATGTTGTTGTATAAGTGCTGTTGTAGATGTCACTGGTGTTGACATAGTACTAGTTGTAGATGTACTGGTGTTGACATAGTGGCTAGGTGTAGATGTCACTGGTGTTGACATAGTGCTGTTGAAGATGTAACTGGTGTTTGACATAGTGCTAGTTGAAGATGTAACTGGTGTTGACATAGTGCTAGTTGAAGAGGTAACTGGTGTTGACATAGTGCTAGTTGAAGATGTAACTGGTGTTGACATAGTGCTAGTTGAAGATGTAACTGGTGTTGAATAGTGCTAGTTGAAGATGTACCTGGTGTTGACATAGTGCTAGTTAAGATGTCCTGGTGTTGACATAGTGCTACTTGAAGATGTAACTGGTGTTAACATAGTGCTAGTTGTAGATGTCACTGTTGTGACATAGTGCTAGTTGTAGATGTCGGTGTTGACATAGTGCTAGGTTGAAGATGTAACTGGTGTTGACATAGTGCTAGTTGAAGATGTAACTGGTGTTGACATAGTGCTAGTTGAAGATGTACTGGTGTTGACTATAGTGCTTAGTTGAGATGTAACTGGTGTTGACATAGTGCTAGTTGAAGACGTAACTGGTGTTGACATAGTACTTGTTGTAGATGTAACTGGTGTTGACATAGTGCATATTGTAGAATGTCACTGTTGTTGACATAGTGCTGTTGTAGATGTCACTGGTTGTTGACATAGTGCTAGTTGAAGATGTAACGGTGTTGACATAGTGCTAGTTGAAGATGTAACTGGTGTTGACACATAGTGCTAGTTGAAGATGTAACTGGGGTTGACATAGTGCTAGTTGAAGATGTAACTGGTGTTGACATAGTGCTAGTTGAAGATGTACACTGGTGTTGACATATGCTAGTTGAAGACGTAACTGTGGTTGACATAGTACTTGTTGTAGATGTAACTGGTGTTGACATAGTGCTAGTTGTAGATGTCACTGTTGTTGACCAAGTGCTAGTTGTAGATGTCACTGGTGTTGACATAGTACTAGTTGTAGATGTAACTGGTGTTGACATAGTGCTAGGTGTAGATGTAACTGGTGTTGACATAGGCTAGTTTGAAGATTAACTGGTGTTGACATAGTACTTGTTGTAGATGTAACTGGTGTGACATAGTGCTAGTTGAAGATGTAACTGGTGTTGACCTAGTACTTGTTGTAGATGTAACTGGTGTTGACATAGTGCTAGTTGAAGATGTAACTGGTGTTGACATAGTGCTAGTTAAATGTACCGTGGTGTTTGACATAGTGCTACTTACATTTACATTTACATTTAAGTCATTTGAAGATGTAACTGGTGTTGACATAGTGCTAGTTGAAGATGTAACTGGTGTTGACATAGTGCTAGTTGAAGATGTTAACTGGTGTTGACATAGTGCTAGTTGAAGATGTAACTGGTGTTGACATAGTGCTAGTTGAAGATGTAATGTTGGGTTGACCATAGTGCTAGTTGAGACGTAACTGTGTTACATAGTACTTGTTGTAGATGTAACTGGTGTTGAACATAGTGCTAGTTGAAGACGTAACTGGTGTTGACAAGTGCTAGTTGAAGATGTAACTGGTGTTGACATAGTATTGTTGTAGAATGTAATGGTGTGACATAGTGCTAGTTGTAGAATGTCACTGTTGTTGACATAGTGCTAGTTGTATGATGTCACTGGTGTTGACATAGTACTAGTTGTAGATGTCACTGGTGTTGACATGAGGTGCTAGGTGGTAGATGTCACTGGTGTTGACATAGTGGCTAGTTGAAGATGTAACTGGTGTTGACATAGTGCTTGTTGTAGAGGTAACTGGTGTTGACATAGTGCTAGTTGAAGATGTAACTGGTGTTGACCATAGTGCTAGTTAAGATTAGTACCTGGTGTTGACATAGTGCTACTTGAAGATGTAACTGGTGTTGACTTAGTGCTAGTTGAAGATGTAACTGGTGTTGACATAGTGCTAGTTGAAGATGTAACTGGTGTTAACATATGCTAGTTGAAGATGTAACTGGTGTTGACATAGTGCTAGTTGAAGACGTAACTGGTGTTGACATAGTGCTAATGAAGACATAACTGGTGTTGACATAGTGCTAGTTGAAGATGTAACTGGTGTTGACATAGTGCTAGTTGAAGATGTAACTGGTGTTGACATAGTGCTAGTTGAAGCTGTAACTGGTGTTGACATAGTGCTAGTTGAGTGTAACTGTGTTGACATAGTGCTAGTGAAGATGTAACTGGTGTTGACATAGTGCTAGTTGAAGTGTAACTGGTGTTGACATAGTGCTAGTTGAAGACTGTAACTGGTGTTGAACATAGTGCTAGTTGAAGATGTAACTGGTGTTGACATAGTGCTAGTTGAAGATGTAACTGGTGTTGACATAGTGCTAGTTGAAGACGTAACTGGTGTTGACTAGTACTTGTTGTAGATGTAACTGGTGTTGAACATATGTGCTAGTTGAAGATGTAACTGGTGTTTGACATAGTACTTGTTGTAGATGTAACTGGTGTTGACATAGTGCTAGTTGAAGAGTAACTGGTGTTACACTAGTGCTAGTTGAAGATGTAACTGGTGTTAACAAAGTGCTTGTTGAAGATACAGTGCATTTGAAAATTTCAGACCCCTTGACTTTTCCACGTTTGTTATGTTACAGCCTTATTCTAAAATGGGTTAAATAAATAACTAATTATCACAATCTACACACAAATACCTCATAATGACAAGGGAATACCAGGTTTTTAGAACATTTAGCAAATGTATAAAAAAATAAAAAACAGGAACCTTATTTACATATGTTTTCAGACCCTTTGCTATCAGAGTCAAATTTAGCTCAGGGTGCATCCTGTTTGCGTTGATCATCCTTGAGAAGTTTTCTACAACTTATTGGAGTCCACCTGTGGTAAATGCAATTGATTGGACATGATTTGGAAAGGCACACAACTGTCTATAAAGGTCTAGGGATGCACCGATATTATGTTTTTGGCAGATTCCGATATTTAACTTGCCCCCCCCCCCCCCCAAACCGATACCGATATTTAACATTTTAACGGCGTTAACAATAGTTGAAAACACATACACACACTAACAAAAAGTTATTTTGTTGGCATTTACGTATGTTCCCATTACCAGTAAAACATAATCAAAACCTATTTCTTTCACTTACTTGCTGTGCCGTTTCGTAGTTCATTTGTTCAGTCTCAACCAGGATTTCATTATACATGTCAAGCAGTGAAGTTTCTGTTCTGTCTGTCAGTCTTCCTCGGTGCGCACTGTCACTGTCTCCGTTTCCGTCTTGTCCAGCTGTGTCTGTAACATTTCACGTAAACCCTGTTTCTTGTCTGCATCGAAATAGCGGTCCTTGTACCTAGCATCAAGCATGATGGCGACACAGTAAGGAGGCTCAGAGAGAATGCCACCCCTTGTTCACAGCCTCTTGTAGAGTACTTTTTCAAGTTTTAACCCCACGGTCTGAGTCGGCAGTTTTGTTGACCAGGCGTTTCAATGCCATGAAAGGGTATCATGTCTGCTGCAGCCGCAATTGATGAGCTTGTGAGCTTGGATTGTGTTCATGTTCTCAAATGCCATTGAAATGGCAGCAGGGGTATGAGAACTAGCACATTCTTGGGCATGCAATACGGCTTTCCTCAATACRAAATCCTTTGTCTTGATGACAGCTTTGCACACTCTTGGCATTCTCTCAACCAGCTTCACCTGGAATGTTTTTTCAACAGTCTTGAAGGAGTTCCCACATATGCTGAGCACTTGTTGGCTGCTTTTCCTTCACTCTGCGGTCCAACTCATCCCAAAACATCTCAATTGGTTTGAGGTCAGGTGATTGTGGAGGCCATGTCATCTGATGCAGCACTCCATCACTCTCCTTCTTGGCCAAATAGCCCTTACACAGCCTGGAGTTATGTTGGGTCATTGTCCTGCTGAAAAAGAAATGATAGTCCCACGAAGCACAAACCAGATGGGATGGCGTATCGCTGCAGAATGCTGTGGTAGCCATGATGGTTAAGTGTGCCTTGAATTCTAAATAAATCACCAACAGTGTCACCAGCAAAACACCCCCACACCATCACACCACCTCCTCCATGCTTCACGGTGGGAACCACACATGCAGAGGTCATCCGTTCACCTACTCTGCATCTCACAAAGACACGGCGGTTGGAACCAAAAATAAAAAATTTGGACTCATCAGACCAAAGAACAGATTTCCACCAGTCTAATGTCCATTGCTTGTGTTTCTTGGCCCAAGCAAGTCTCTTCTTCTCATTGGTGTCCTTTAGTAGTGGTTTCTTTGCCGCAATTCGACCATGAAAACCACGCAGTCTCCTCTGAACAGTTGATGTTGAGATGTGTCTGTTACTTGAACTCTGTGAAGCATTTATTTGGGCTGTAATTTCTGAGGCTGGTAACTCCAATTAACTTATCCTCTGCAGCAGAGGTGTCTCTAGGTCTTCCTTTCCTGTGGCGGTCCTCATGAGAGCTAGTTTCATCATAGCACTTGATACTCTCAAAGTTCCTAAGATTTTGCGGATTGACTGACCTTAAAGTAATGATGGACTGTCATTTCTCTTTGCTTATTTGAGCTGTTCTTGCCATAATATGGACTTGGTCTTTTACCAAATAGGGCTATCTTCCGTATACCACCCCTACCTTGTCATAAGACAACTGATTGGCTCAAATGGGCTCCCTATTGGCGCAGCTGTCTAAGGCACTGCATCTCAGTGCTAGACGCTTCACTACAGACCCTGGTTCGATTCCAGGCATTATCACAACCAGCTGTTATTGGGAGTCCCATAGGGCGGCGCACAATTGGCCCAGCGTTGTTAGGGTTTGGCTGCGGTAGGCCGTCATTGTAAATAAGAATTTCTTCTGAACTGAATTGCCTAGTTAAATAAAAGGTAATAATAAAAACGGATTATAGTAAAAAATTCCACAAATTAAGTTTTAACAAGGGACAACTGTTTATTGAAATGCATTCCAGGTGACTACCTCATGAAGCTGGTTGAGAGAATGCCAAGAGTGCGCAAAGCTGTCATCAAGGCAAAGGGTGGCTACTTTTAAGAATCTCAACTATAAGATATATTTAAATTTATTTTACACTTTTTTGGTTACTACATGATTCCATATGTGTTATTTCATAGTGTTGACGTCTTCACTATTATTCTACAATGTAGAAAATAGTACAAATAAAGAAAAACTATGGAATGAGTAGGTGTGTCCAAACTTTTGACTGGTACTGTATATAATGTATGTAATAGGAGAGAAGAGGCTATGAGGGTAGATATTACTAGAGCTGTAGAGCTGGAATAGAACAAGACAGGCTGGATAAACACTAGCTGTAATTCCCAAGTTGCTCCATGTCCCCCTAGTAGTCACGTCTCATCGCTGCCAAATCCAATTACTGGTTGGCCCCGTTCCCCTGTCTCTTCATTGTTTTGTTGGCATTGTCTCTCCCTTGGCCTCCTCTTCCTGTATCCTATCCCCTTTTCCTCTGATCTTGTAGTCTTGTCATTTGACCGAGTCCATCATTTTGTTGACCCTCTTTTTATTTCATTTTTTTCTCCCATTTCTTCTCATTGCTATTCTTGGGTATTCTCCCGGGCCCTTGTCCTCTTCTCTCCCATTCTCTCACCTCCATGTTGTCGTTTGGGCTTTCCCAACTTCCTTGGCTCTTTTGGCCCATCTCTCTCTCTCACCCTCGCTCTCTCTCACCCACTCTCTCTCTCACCCACCCACTCTCTCTCTCACCCACCCACTCTCTCTCTCACTCCCTCTCTCACCCACACCCTCTCTCTCTCTCACCCTCTCTCTCGTCTATCTCACCCCTCTCCTCTCTCCTCTCTCTCTCTCTCTCTCTCCTCTCTCTCTCTCTCTCTCTCTCTCCTCTCTCCCTCTCTCTCTCACGCTCTCTCTCTCTCTCTCACGCTCTCTACGCTCTCTCTGCTAATTCTCACCCACTCTCCCTGCTCTTCACATGGAGCTAGCTATCCCACTGGCCCACTTCCTTGACCACTTCCCTGTCTTTCCCTCCCCTCTTCTTATTTTGTGTAGATGCCTTCCACACCCTCATCAATACATTACCTTCTCTTTTCCTGTCACTCCTTCGCCCCTTCTCTCCCTAACCTCCTCCTTCTATCCCCTTCCCTCTCTCCCTCTACTCACCCCGATCTCTCTGGCCTCACCCCCTCTTTCCACAGTACCATCACCCCCTCTCCCGCAGTGCCCCCTCTCTCCCTGCCCTGGTGGAGGTGAACCCAGGCTGTGTGATGAGGTGGGCTGAGGGGTCACTGTTCAGTGTGATGAGTCAGACAGACCTGCTGTCTGAGACCAGGGTCCAGGGACCAGGCTGAGACCTGGCAGCGCTTCACACTCACTAGTAATCTGTTTAGGACCTGACGACGCCTCTGTCACCTCACAAAGCCCTTGAGTTATTACGACAATCTTAGCCGCAGCCTGTATGGCCACAGCACAGCCTGTACGGCCACAGCACAGCCACAGCCTGTACGGCCACAGCTACAAGCAAATCCACAGTGATTGCGCAGCCTCAGCCACAAGCACAGCCACACCACAGCCACACCACAGCCTGCACGGCCGGGCCCCACTACTCACTGCTACCCCAGGCCTGTTTTTTTCTTCTTCATGCCCGGAGGTTAACCATGTTTCAGAGTTAGTTCCTTTTGATCTTAATGAGGCTGTCGGTGTAACCTGGAAATGTTAGGCGGACATGATTGGACAATGTTTTGCTTAAGCTCTTTTGATGAAGGCTTGTTATGTTGTTATCAGCGGTTATAAAGGATCACCTCTTATAAGCTGTCGTAAGTCCTTATGTCATGCTTATGAAAGGTTTAAGTAGTCTTTGCCACAAAGTTAGTGTTGGCGATGATCCATTTCTTCACCAACTCTCTGCAACTTCCAATAAACTGTGAGTTCTAAGAAAAGTAATATCTCTAGTCAGCAGCTACTCATCTGCATACGACAAGGACATGTGAAACTGTTGTCTAAAGGAACCGCCATTGCAAAAATCCACAAAGTATGTGTAAAAAAAAACAACTGATTTAACAGAAAGGAGACATTAAAAGAAGGGATAGAATAAGGAGGAAGGACAAACTCTCTGGGGACCTGTTCTTTTCTCTGAGAGTGATTGGAGTCTGAGAGGAAAGGAGAGATTGAGGGGAGGAGATGGCATTTCTCTCGCTCTCTCTTCTGAACAAACCACAGGTATTTCACAAGGCTGTGCTGAAAGCCTTCTGTTTGCCTGACAAGAGTCCCACGAGAGAGGAGAAGAGAGGAAGTGAAAGAGAGACAGAACAAGGTCTGAACAAAAGAAGATGAAAACTAAGGATCCTGAAAGAGAAGGCAGCTGGAGAAAGAAACAAAACAAATCCAGAGCTGGAGAGGCCTGGAGTAACATAGGAAGTGACACTTCGAGAGATAGACCGACAGAGTCGGCGTATATTTACCTCTCAGCTTTAGGCCACAGGGAATATCCCTCCATTTCACATCCTGCAAACTAACAGGCTCTGTGGGGACAGTTACCTAACATGCTCCCTTCAGGCCTCCCGTCTCTGACGCCCCAGGCATCATGTGTTACAGTGTGTCACAGGACTCTCTGAGCTCTAGGAGGGCTGGTCAGAGCTGTATGTATGTGTGTGGCATGCACACGTGTGTGTCTTTAGGATGTGACTTGTGTCATCGGCGTGTCAAAGCTGTAGTAGGGTTGGTGAGACGTCAGTTACATTCAGGCAATCAGTCCCTCCTATCCATCTGACTGGCTGGCTGCTGGCCTGTCCATATCTCTATCCTGAGGCTTCGCTTGTTTGACAGAACATCCCCATCACTCAGTTGACTGGGGTGACCTTATAGGCTGGTTGGTTAGATGGGTTCGGATGAGGTGGTGCGTGTGAGGGTGTGTGCGTCTGTGCTTGTGTGTGTATTCCCCCTGGCCCTGACAGGGTTATCGGTCCAGAGAGTTTATCAGCATTGTTGGGGATGAGTCAGAAATGTGACAGATTTTGAGAGGAGGTGTAATCACTCCCACAGCAGGCAGATGCAACATACCCTCTCTCTTTCCTCTCCCTCCCTAGCTCCCTATCTTTCCTCTCCTTCTCTATCCACCCCCCTCTTTTTTCCCTCCCTTAAAGGTTAGGCTATCTAACCTAAGCCTTTAGTTCGGCTTGGGGTTCATTGTTCTTAATAAAAGTATTACTGTCCTTCATTCGATTTTAAACATTTTAAGTGGCTAAAGCTACAGTGTCCCCTGCTACATTCAGACCAGCTGGCTGACTGGGGTGGGAAATAACGCCCAGGACACTCACGCAGGCAGGCAGGCACGCAGGCAGGCAGGCAGGCAGGCGCGGTCCTAACACGGTTTTAAATGTTTAGCAACGGTCGGTCAGTGGGAGCTACAGGGTGTGTACTGCAGGGCATCAGCCAAGTTAAAGCCAAGCCATGTGCTCAGCTTGCCCATATCCGTACTGAAGCTGTTCAACGTTGAAGCCGGAGTCCTGAAATAACGTTTTACGTTGTCTGTTCCCTCTGTCTGACAGCTGGAGAGGAGACTGGGCTGCAATAGGTGAGGGTTAGTGGGGTAATGGGGTGTAGGGGGGAGGTTGGTGGAAGTTTGATAGGGTTAGGGGGAGGTTGGTGAGGTGATAAGGTTAGGGGGAGGTGGAAGTTTATAGGGGTGAAAGGGGGAGTTAGGTGGAGGGTGATAGGGGTGAAAGGGGGGAGGTTGGTGGAGGGTTATAAGGGTGTAGGTGAGGAGATTGTGGAGGGATAGGGTGTAGGGTGAGGTGGGTGGAGGTTGATAAGGGGTGTAGGGGGGAGGTTGGTGGAGGGTTGATAGGGGTGTAGGGGGGGAGGTTGGTAGGGGTGTAGGGTGGAGGTTGGTGTAGGGTTGATAGGGGTGTAGGGAGGAGATTGGAAGGAGGTTGATAGGGTGTAGGGATAAGATTGGCAGGGTGATAGGGGTGTAGGGAGGAGATTGGAAGGAGGTTGATAAGGGTTTAGGGGGGCTTTAGTGAAGTCTAGTCAGGATGTTTCCTCTGGCTGCATATTTACACCACCAGTAAATATGGCAGACAGATCCAGAACTGCAGGACTGTTTAATTGCTATTCATGAATTAAACATCAGAATTGTTTGTAGCGTGCCTATTTTCTTGCTTACCCTAAAACCTGTGTAGTTCTCTATTTAGAATACAAGGGTTGCTGCTCAGCATTACAGTAGAAAGGCTGAGATTTGCTGTGCAGTCTGTTATTAATAATATATTATTTTAGATGAGAAGGTTTCGACCTGGAGATTTTGAAAGTCTCTAAAACGAAGGTTGGCGGAGGGAGGTAGGCAGGGAGGTCATTCGAGGATAGGCATCAACACAGTACAGATCTTACTTCTGAATTACGTATTTCACTTTGGATGAATCCCTGTGGTTCCAAATTATGTGCATGTCGCCAAACAATGTTTATTCACAAGTCTTGGGCCTACTTTTCTCAACAGGCATTCTGTGGCACATCCAGAGACAAATGTCTCACTGTGCAACACTATATTAGGCTTAAACATTTGTCAAAAAACTAAGTTGTATAACTAACATGCAGTGCTACAGTATGTTCTGTGCATAGACACGTACAGTGTAGAACTTATAGTTCACGGTTCTGTAGTCTATCAATATGACTGTGTCATGTCCATTCAACACAAAAAATGTTTATGCAATGTTCTTTAACGTTCACCCAAAGTAATGTGTATTTCTCTTAACCTCCTCTTAAATACCCTACCCTCGCTCAACATCGGTCATTGTTTCTCGACRTAGCTCCTTTTATWTWTWTKTWTTTTTTWACTTTTACCCCTTATTTTCCCAAATTTCRTGGTATCCAATTGGTAGTTACAGTCTTGTCTCATCGCTGCAACTCCCTTACGGACTCAGGAGAAGCGAAGGTTGAGAGCCATGCGTCCTCCGAAACACGACCCAACCAAGCCTTACTGCTTCTTGACACAATGCCTGCTTAACCCAGAAGTTAGCCACACCAATGTGTTGGAGGATACACTGTACACCTGGCGACCGTGTCAGCATGTATGSACCCGAACCGCCACAGAAGTCACTAGAGCGCGATGGGACATGAACTTCCCTGCCGGCCAAACCCTCCCCCAATCCGGACGATGCTGGGCCAATTGAGCGACGCCCCATTGGTCTCCCGGTTGCGGCCATCTGCGACAGAGCCTGGACTCGAACCAGGATCTCTACTGGCACAGCTAGCAACTGCGATGTGGTGCCTTAGACCACTGCGCCACTCGGGAGTACGTAGCTTCTTCTATACCCGTTAATAAATTATATTATTTACGGGTATGAAGAAGCTACGTCGAGCAACCACTATAACCAATGGTGAGAGAGGGAGAAGTTTACACGCGGTATAGAAGAAAGCTACGCCGAATAACAACCAATTGTGAGAGAAGGCATTTAATGGGTATGAGAAGCTAGTCGAGAAACATTAACCATGGTGAGAGAGTGGAGGGAATTTTAGC
>NW_019942564.1:0-19567 GCF_002910315.2 Salvelinus sp. IW2-2015 | reverse complement strand
CCAAGCTGTTTAAAGGCACAGTCAACTTTGTTTACGTAAACTTCTGACCCACTGGAATTGTGTATACATGAATTATAAGTGAAATAATCTGTCTGTAAACAATAGTTGGAAAATTACGATGTGTCAACACAAAGTAGATACCTAACCGACTTGCCAAAACTATAGTTTGTTATCAAGAAATTGTGGAGTGGTTGAAAAATGAGTTTTAATGACTCCAACCTAAGTGTATGTAAACTTCGACTTCAACTGTAGATTGTTTAGTAATTTCTCCGCATGGGATGTCAACAGGACATATAAATCAGCAGCGAACTCAAAGGTGCCTATGGCTCGCTCATGTACTTCCACGTCTAAAGTGAGCTCTCTGCTGGAACACCACGACAGTCTATCAACTGTGACCAAAACAGATATTTTAATACAAAAAAACCTCAAAACTTCTATAAGGATTTGATCAAATCCAGAGTTGATTAAATAATGATTTGGATGGAAAGAACGGATCCTGTGGTAACCTTCACCACATGCCCAATACAAATAGTGTAGAAACCCAAAACGTGGTTAGTCTGTATTCTGGACGGGGCCTGCTTCTTGTCTGTAATCAGACGTGTCAAAGCCTCCTGCTGACAGGTGCCAGAGCCCTCAKCGCTGTCGCTCACAGACTCAGAGTTTGATGTCCCACGCTGCTGGACACATTCTACATCCTCCATCACATGCTTCTGATTTAGAGTTTGGATCTAAGAATGGACTGACTGACTATCATCTAAACATGATACCCCCCCTAACCTAACAACTCTGCTGGGTTGGAGTTCCCTCTCAGTGCCYGTCTCAGACCTCTAGGTGGTGCTAAACTTTTAGATGTGGCGAGCCTGGGTGCGTGTGGGTGTATTTTCGAAAGACAATAAAAACATTAATTTGCCCTGAAATGATTCCTGACGTAAATGTAAAATGGTGCCCATTGGAACCCAGTAATGAAGCATGCGGCATCTCTGCAGCTCCTAATTTGACTAGTTAAATGACTCCATTACGTGTCTAACAGACAGAGGCAAATCATTTCTGGTCAGTTGAGGCTCACTTACCCRCATCGTTGTGCTGGGGAAATGTAAAGACCTGTGTCTACTCTCCCCTTTTGTCTTTTTAGTCATCTGATTACAGTACCCCCCCCCCAAAAAAAAAAACAGAAACTGATAGAAAAACACTTGGGAATGTGGTGGCACGGGCCTGAAAATCCATTGGTATATATACGGGGTATGGTACAGTATCTGTGTATGTTTGTGTGTAAGTAGATCACCATGTTAATTACTCAACCCAGATACATGATCAACGTATAGGCACACATACTAAAGAAATGAACAGACAAACAAAAGCCACAATCTGTGTCAGTATTTTCCGTCCCAAAGAAGGCATATTTAATGCAGATTTGGGTAATCCTAACCATGTCGCGGAATTGGATTTTGCCGTCAGTGTAAAAACAGACAGAGAGAGAGAGAAAAAAATATTACAATATATTGAATTATTAAATAGACTGCCTGCTGTCCGTCACTGTCACTTAACACGTGTTGTTGGTGAAGTGCTGTCCTACCAGCCACTGCGTGGGACATCTGTTACTAAAATGAGCACCCCCMTACTCCCACCCCCCTCCCCAAATCTGTATGCTATTGAAATGTATTCATTTGTTTGTTTGTTCATGTTGAAAGCTACTACAATGACCACACACAAGTGAACATCTATAAACACATACACACAGAATACACCTTCCTTTTTAATAATAACAATCCTTGGAGACTCTTCATGAGGGGCTGGCTTGTCGTAGCATGTCAGGAAATCAGATCCAGTATATTCTTCACTTTCATGGGACACAGCAGCAGATGCAGAGCAATTTACAACCGCATCCCTCCCTATAACCTCCCACCCTTAAACAGCAACATCACAATCCACTCCTTCTTGTCTCCGTAATTGACAAGTTGCAGAGTGGAGAAGAAGAAAAAAAACTGAAGGGACTAAAGATGCCTATATTTGAAATTCCTTCCCTTGTACACCTGAATAACTGGTCATATTAGAGAACACTGTTGTCAAGCTGATGCTACCTGTGCATACATGTGTCTGGATTATAYTACAGGGGCGGCAGGTAGCCTAGTGGTTAGAGCGTTGGGATCGAATCCCYGAGCTGACAAGCTAAAAATMTGTCGTTCCGCCCCTGAACAAGGCAGTTAACCCACTGTTCCTCGACCGTCATTGTAAATAAGAATGTGCTCTTAACTGACTTGCCTAGTTAAATGTGACTGTACATGAGTATATGTCTTCTCCTATCCAAAGTTGTGGACATAAATCGCATTACAGTAGTCCAGGCCTCCTCTGAAACGACTGCATTGACTTACAGTCCTCTACGGGGCTTGTCAGAAGAACAGTTGAAAGACCGTAGCGACTGGACCTGTAGTAGCATGGCTACGGTAACCTATGCAGGTGAAGGTGTGTTCATAAGCAGCTCTGTGAGTTGCCATGCCTCTGATTAGCATATAAATCAGTTGCTCTAATTACATCATATTAGCAGGACAAGGAGAGAGGGACTTACAGTATATATATATATGGTGTGGCGTGATGAGCATTGACCACTGCGTGTGCTTGTAATCTGGCACTTCCTGGAACACATGGAAAGTGCAGCAGACCGGAAACCACAGATTAGGAAGGTACTGGATACACTAACGCCACGTTCACCAGGGCTTAAAGTATAATAGACTGACTAGTCATAGGAAAGATATAAGCCCCGTGCGTCTGTGCTTGTGGCGTGACACGTGCCCAAAAGAGGATGCGGGGTGTTTCTGCTTTAGTAGTGAGGGCTGGGGATAGGGTTATGAGGAGACGGATGTGCCCTGCTTCAGCTTGGAAGGGCGATTCCCGACTGATTGACTGAAGACGAGGGCATATCATGAAGACGGAGTCCGTCTCAGTGGATTGACATGGTTGTTGGGGACTGAATCCAACCGAACATGATGCCCTAAAAAAATCCACGAACTCCACTATTGATCCAGACCCCCCGTCCATCCATCCACCCCACCTCCTATAGATTGTGGGATAGTGAGGGCCCAGGGGGCACCACCGTCAGTTAGTCCCCGTCAAGAAATGCCGCCCCTGAGCATACTCTGTGCCACTAATGCCACCAGCTGCTACAAGCGCTGCCCTATGTGAGTAAGAGCAGGGCCTAAGTCTCCTGGACATAAAAGGTTTTAATGCGATAGGTAATTATGTAGTCTGATCTCACAGACAGGGGATTTAAGAGCTAACTATACCACCAGCACCCRCCCTCCTGGAAACACATATCAATGTCTATGAATAACTGGATGATAGATAGACTGAAATAAAGATAGATAAGAGATAGGGATATTGAGATCCAGATAGAGATGGCGATGAAGATAGAGGAAGAGAGTGCGAGGGGGAGAGATAGAGAAAGAGAGATATGGATTTGTCTTTGGATTGAATGAGAAAAAGCATTCCACTTAGAATGAGGAACTTTCTCCACTGACACGCAACAGGCTCTGACGTTAGACACTCAATAGAAAAATGTTGTTAGGCCTCGTATCCTACCAGCTACATGTGTCAGACGTTAAATATATATCTCCAGTATTGTGGAGAATATGTCTGACTTTTATGTGCACAGACTGGCCTTTCTGAAGTCAAGTGGGGTGTTTTCATGGCTGGGCGCCCCCCAGTGCCCGCTTCCTCCCCCCTCTTTAACTCTCACTGGCGTTTTTGACTGTTGATCCTCCTGAAGAGGACAGATCAAATATTCCACTCGAGTCGGAGCCTTCCGTTTCGGGCGCAGATATGATTGGGGTTGACGGACGGGCCTGGTTTGAAGTCTTAACAGACAGCTCTACTTTGATATCCTCGCTCCCAGTGTATCACCAAAGACACAGGGAAGAGAGGAGGGGGGGGAGAAGAGAACGAGAGAGATGAACAAAAGCATCTGTGGAGTGGTCAGGGCCAGCGGCAGCTTGAGTCGGAGGCTTTTTGAAGTCCCCCCCCCACCACCCCACCGCCCCTCCTCTCCCCCAAAGCCCCTACTGCCTCCCCACTACTCTCTCTCTCTTCCCTAATGGTCTCTGGTAGCAGCACCCATTGCTGACACACTAGATGGTGCCGCTCCACGACACCACTGCTCGACCCCGTAGAGTTGTTCCCTACCTTTCAAGCGTATTTTAATCACAATAAACCCATAATCATAATTGTGTCGATTATAATCATGCAATAATTCTACATCAAGCCTATACTGACTGTAATTACTTTTTCTAAAAGGTCCATTATTCGAATCAAATGTAGAGTAGTGTACAGTGATGTACACTCAATCATAGAATATTGACATTACCATGAAGAAATGCTCACCTAAATATTAGGCATACAGTACAACTGTGAGACAACGCAGATGTCCTTTGTCACGGTAGGAATGAAAGAGTTAACTGCTTTTTTCCTATTGTAAATGTCTCCCTTATAAACAGATTTTGTTGCTGCTTAAAGTGGGCTCAAAATTAAAGCATATCGCTTTACACACATATTGCATGCATATTACGGAGTCCCAGCTGCCCGAGCCCTGCTCTTAAGAGCCATATGATTAAGTTAGGGGGGGTGTATCAGATAAGATTTAAGCATCCCCTCCTCATGGGCACCCCTTCGCATTTTACAGGGGACTTATTAAATGGGGGAAATGACATTATTTTCCTGAGTGTATGTGTAATTATTGCCACACACCTGTGACTCCTGCCATCTTCGACAGGATGAGAGGAGGAAAGAGGGAGGGAGAGACACGGAGAAGGAGAGCGAGAAATGTCGTTTGGAGCGACGGGAGTTCTCATTTTGAGAAAAAAAAGAGAGAGAGAGAAAAACAGAGAGCTTGTTAATCAGAGTCTTTCTGTCACTCGCAGTACACTGGTATCCTAATGAATCACACACTGTCAATGACATCACAACCCCCTGATGGAGGAACATCTTTCAGCAGATCCAACCAATGCCGTCGTACGGGAAAACAGGGACTAAAACAACAAACTGAAGTGGACAAAAGCTTTGCAGAGAAGATAGACTAAGAGAGGAGGGGGGGGGGTAAAGTCTTCGAAATCCATCCTTACATCATTCTAAATTGGCAATCCTTTTATTTGAACAAAATGTTGCTTGAAAAAAATGTGTTTTTTCTCTCGCTGCCATCGTTTTAAAATGACCACCCTGATTAAGGCAACATGTGAAATAGCACTCAGAAGACAAAGGAAATGACCTATTAAGATGGCGAAATGATCTTCCTTCACGCTTGCTCCAAAAAGTGACTCACGGTGTCGTAATTGTTGACCTTTGACACTGACCATAATTCTCCTCCACTCGACTGTAACAGAATATTTCAGCATCCCTTTCAGAAGCCACGCACTCTATGTTCTCTCCGTCCTTACAGGGCGCCAGGGCCTCAAATGTCATCGCAGCACATCAGACCCTCTATGACTCCACACCCYCGTGTGAGCACATGGGAAAACGATGGGAAAGAAAGGAAATCAAATCAAATCTGAAAGTCGGGAATGAACAAAGTCATTAAAGAGACTCTAGTCTTGTTGATAACCATCAGCATATTGTCTGGGTCACTTAACATGACCTTCTTAAGCTAGCTGATTTTTATAAACGTTTTTTTTTTTTTGCTTTTGACATTTTGGATCGGGTGTGAGTAAAAACAAATCACGTCAAGGTTTTACTGTCAATTCTGTTCTCCTGTGTGGCTCTAAAAGCAGGGAAATAGCAGTGTTTGGTGTAATGTTTAATAGAAAACAGATGGTTGCAGATGTAGGGCCTTGCAGTGGTGGTGACATGCCTTTAATGTTTTAGAGTGGTCTTGCTGTAAATGTTGAAGCAGCTGTTTCCACCCGTTGTAAATTGTGAGTTTTAATTCATGATTGACAGCTATTGGATTTACTGTAAATTCCAGAAATGAATATGGAAGCGATGAAAAGAGAGAGGGGTGGATGAAGGGGGTGGGGGTAGATGAGGAGCGGGGGTTTGGCGCTGTTTGGCACTGAATATATTCCTCCCAGCCCAAACCCTGTTAATTTTCTACTTTTTATTTTTTAAACCACTGAGCCACAGTCTGTTTAAACACAAGGCTGTGTATCCAGCTCCATACGCACTGATACTCAGATGTACAGGAATATTAAAATATGAGCGAGCGAGTAGAGGCTGGAAGGAGAGGGAGAGAGAGAGAGAGAGAATGAGGTAGGGTGGAGGCTGGAGTTATATTTGTATGTGTTTGTTTAGCTGCTGTTCGTTTAGTTTTAATGTCAGCCGCAAGAAGAGTTCCCCTGATGCTCATGGTTGATTGTCATCAATTCGCTTCTTGGCATTTAAACCACCTGCTTCAAATACAGGTATTTGAAGTGCAAATACACTGCATATGCCCAGACAAATTAAAAAACATGGGGAGTAAACACTTTTGAAGTCAGAACTTTTTACAATTTTTTCATCAGGGAGTTGCACTGTCAAATATTATTTTCTTGAGGAGGAAGGCAATGCCAGACAGATAATGCTTTTCACAGTGAACCTGCATAATACTAACTGGTTATATATTTATTTATGGTTTTGTTCACAAGGCWTACAAAAAGGTTCTGTTTTATCTTACCCCGAGCTCGATTGTTGTGCCTCTCGAGTGTGTTCGATTAAGTGTTTTTTTCACAGACACAGTGAGAAAATATAATTTTTTTCATGACGCTACTGTTATTTAAACATCAATAGCCATACATCTTCTTAAACATTGGCTCACTCTCATATGGATATTTGAATATGATCATTACTTTTGCCCCCATATGCTTYGTCTTCCTGCGTCAGCTCCTAGTTGTAATATCCAATATTGCTGCCTCTGCATTCAGCCAAAGCCAATGGCCCTTGTTCAATTCATTTAATTGTATCAGTGAATCCAACTCTGCCCAGTACGGAAGTGACGACATTAACGAGGACATATTTTAATGAACTCAGAGCCTAAGAATGTGTAGCGCTAACCAAATTATAGCAGTTCCCCCCCCAACATTTTTGGCGTCTATATTTTTGAAAATCTCTTTCCCATTCAGACCCAATTAAAGTGAATCCTGTGATAAGGATGAGCTTTTTAATCAGGCAGATGGGCAGCCAGAAAACACTGGGTCTGCACTGTCTCATCATCATCGTGATCATGACCGTCATCATCAGCATCATGTGCATTTCTATCAAACCGTCTGATGAAACAATGATGATGGCATCAAGCTAACAGTCTGGAACATAGAATCTACTTCTAAAACTTCAGGTATGCTGCGCTACACTTTAAAAAAAGAGAGCGAGCGAGAGAGAGAGAGAGAGAGAGAGAGAGAGAGAGAGAGAGAGAGAGACGTGAAAAGAAGAGAAAGACAAAACAAAACCTGTGCCTGCTGCCCAAATGCTCTCTTTTCCTCTACTTTTGATAAAGTTGCTGAATGTTGTTTTTCAAATTAACGAGCAGGCTTTTCATTTTGTCAGATGAAGAGGAGGAAGAGGAGTGGGGGGGGCAGTGTTGATCATGAAACAGATTCATTAGCGCTAGTGAAATCCACTACTCCTCGTCTGCCTACGTCCTGCACGCCACACCTTGCAGCTTATTGATTTGCTTAAATTACAGGCTGACGAGCTTGGGACATGGCAGGGATCGGCAGGGTTCTCTCCATGAAACGGCTGTCACTCCTGTTGACGAGCACAATGCCAGCAGAAGCAAGGCGATGTTGCCACGATTGTTCACGGGCCTGTCAACAACGCCAGACAGAAACCCTGACGAGGTGTTACCTAATTGTGTTTTAAAAAGCGATGACACTTCGTCTAGTTCTCTCAATACGTCTCTTAATGCAATTAAACATCCTAAAACAAAAACAGGTATGGAAGTGTGGGGAGGGTGGGAAGGTAGTGTACAGTGGGGGGGGGGGGGGGGGGGGCTATGCAGTATGCACGGACTACCTGCAGAGTGTAGCCATCCAAATGAGAACATAATAAAAACATCAGAGAAAAGGGCTATTGTCTCGGAGATGACAACAGCATTCGAAAGTCAGGTAATTAAAAMACGATCTTAGTGTTTTGCCAAAGTGGCC
The DNA here is from genome assembly GCF_002910315.2 of Salvelinus sp. IW2-2015. Classification (NCBI taxonomy): domain Eukaryota; kingdom Metazoa; phylum Chordata; class Actinopteri; order Salmoniformes; family Salmonidae; genus Salvelinus; species Salvelinus sp. IW2-2015. The sequence continues at coordinate 11,471 of NW_019942564.1, read as the reverse complement.
GTCATTGCTGAAGTTGAAGTTTTGCAGAATTCTTTCCCACTTATTGTTCATCCGGATTGCAAATAATGAGGCAGAAAAGACAAAAAGAAAACAATAACAACGAAGAAGAAGAAGAAGGAGAAGAAAACAAATCTATCAAATTATTAAAATGAAAAGTTGCTCTGTCCTCAAGGACACGGAGTTCTCGAGCATTCTGTTGTAGCTGTCCAGTAGGAAAAATGAGACACATCTTGGACGGGAAGCAAACGAGAGGAGGAGGGAGAGGGAAAAGACAGAGAAATAAAACCCAACTCCCATCTGATGACCAGCTTGTCTATAATACTGAATCCATGTCTTTTGCCAAGTCCTCGTGATACAGAAATATGATAAGTGCAGATTTTGAAAGATTCTTTCCGTTTTTCTCCCAGGCCTTGGAGGAGAGATGACAAAATGCATGCCATGAAAAATCAGGTGCCTAATTTTAGTCTCTCGAACCCATTTTACATGATCAGAGATTCAAATGTTAAGAAAGACAAGAAAAAAAGATGTTGCATTCATCTTGTATTTAAAAAAAAAAACAATAACAGGACAGATGATGCGGCCATCTTGAGATCGTTTGTCATCTGTCAGCCTCCGTTGACCTTGCAACAAACAGAGAGGTGCTGATACCATCTTTGCGGAAAAGGAGCGCTGTTGTTTTTTGGGTAATAAAGACACATTTTGCCTTCCATTTGCACTGCCAGTTAAAAGCGCACAAACAAGGAAATCCATTATGGAACGCTACTTATAAGTGTGACCAATCCTTGTTCAGTCAATTAGAGGCTGAAGCCCGGGAATATGATGTTTGTCTGTTAGCATCTGTGGCATACAGATCAGCCTGGATTTGACGATGGAGAGGGAGATTTGGTTCGCTTTTTTTTAAAGAGGGGGAGAGAGATGGAGGGATGAGGAAGGGAGGGCAGGGCAGCCGAGCTCTGCTTATCGCTTTCTATTTCCCCTTTTTTTCATTTCCAAACGCATTAATGTGCACAGCTATGCGCTTTGCCATTGTTCTGTGTTTAAAAGCTTAAAGAATGTGTTTGTATAACTGGCAAAACTAGTGGTGCGGAGCTCGTCAAAAGCGTGTACTTAAAGTTGGTAGGAAAATAGGACACAAAGGGTGATATATAAAAAGTGGTTCATAAGAGAAGCTTCCCAGAATGAGCCGGGATGAGGTTTCACATTAAAAAAAGATGTATCTCAAAGTACGGTGTTAATCCACAGCTTCATCCCTCCACCCTTTTCCCCCGCGTCCAATAAAAACTATAAACCATAAAGTTCTTGCAATTTCTGGAAACTGGTGCATGCTGGGCTTGATTTTACAAGAATTTCTGCCTCGCGAATCCTGAACCCAGAATTCATCCTCAGCTAGAAGGCCACGTTTCAGAACAGATAACTACACAACAGCACACATTTCTAATGGGGAATAAAATACTACATCAATTGTTATGAAGTGGAGTTTTTAGCTTTGTGGCTGAATCATATGAAAGACTGTACGTATATACACAAATGTTTGTATGCGTGTGGACTTTTATATTATTATTCTAATTATTATTTACAACATGCAGGCTACTGCAGGACGACAGACTCACTACAGTGCAACAAGCTACTTCAATGATGAAGCATTCATTAATATTGTATTCTTATTGTCTGCGTGTGTGTGTGTGTGTTTGTGTAGAACAGAGAGAAATAAATAAAGAGAAAGAGAGAGAGAATGAGAAAGGGAGAGAGAGACAGTGTGTATTTGTGTTTGTCTTTTCTTTATGTTTCTCATTTCTGGGTATAATTCAATCTCACAAGGTTTCCTTTGGGATAGCTACTCATATCAGCAAATCAAATGCAGATTTATCCAGATGATGTCAAAACAACTTTTTTTCAGTCCCTAAAAACATCAAGCGAGAAACAGGCGATACGTTTACACAATATTCAGTCCTACAGCATCTTCTATAAATTCTCAACCAACAAATTGAACCCTGTAAACTTTCTGATTCATTCCAACTTGTGTGTCTCTGTGTGCCTATGTGTATGAGAGAGAGAGAGCGAGAGAGAGGAAGAGAGGGAGAAAGAGAGAGAGCGAGAGAGAGAGAGAGAGAAATGGGATCAAGGGCCAGTTATTAGGTTTGTCAGGAAACAAAAGCCCCACTGTTGGAGACAGCTTAAGCTGAGCAGTTACTGTACCTTTCAAAACTAATATGTAACCATATCTGTTTTAAAAGGACGATTCATATTACTGTGAATGCAGGAGAAAAGTTGTTCCCATCTCCTAGCCCCAGGAAACTCGAGTCCAGGCCTAATGGCCCCTCAATTGGAGGGTGGCCTTTTGTGGAAGGCATCGCATTTGAAAAGATGGGAACATTAAAGTCTTGTAATGATGTAAAACATCTTCAGCTTTTTTTGACAGTACAATGGCGCTTATTGTGCTTTATCGTAGCCGTGGCGACTCAAAGGTCATTTTGTATATGACTCTGTGGACAAGGGCAGCACTGAATGAAAATTAGGTTATATGTGATCAACTAAGTTATTAATCAGATTAAAATGGATTCTCTTTGGCTCCTAGTTAACAAGGCTCAGAGAGAGAGAGAAGAGAAATGAGTAAGAGCCAGAAAGAGAGAGAGAGAGAGAGAGAGAGAGAGAGGAAACAATAGAACACTCTTATTTTCTCAGTCTGAGAAGAATGTAATTGTTTCAAACATGAAATCCTCGTCAAAAAGGCAGGCGCGAAGCAAGAACACACACACATAACATGCCTGTGTCTACGGTAAAGCAGATGTCCTTGCAGGGCCTCTCTTATAGCCTCATCCTAGGTAACCTCTGTAATCCTGATTAAATGACTGTAATTAGASCGACAACTAGTCCACCTCCCCCATATTTCTCAACCAAAAAAAAACAATGCACCATTCTAAATCCAGTCTATGGGATTTGCATGAAACAATGCRGAAGCGGGTGCTGTATATTTCCATCTCTACAGAGGAATCAAGTGCATTTCTTTAACAGCTAATGTTATAATGTGTTGGGCTTATTTCTTTAGGCAATAACGTTTCCCTCTTCGTGAAACGTCTTTCATTTTTTATGTTTAAATCAAACATGGCTTAGTGGTCTGGCTCATCCTTCACAAGACCGCGAGACCGGAAATAACGCTGGTTATTTGTCCCTAATTGCCACGGTATACTTTTCAAAACACCGCTGTTRCTTATCTGTCTATACTTGTGTTATTGTGTGTGTGTTTTCTTAGTAGCATCACGCCATGGTACCATTGATGTTGAATAATAGAGCGAATAAAAGGTGACATAGATTCTTTTTTTCTCCCTCCTCTCGTTGTACCCGCTCTCTCTTTCTCTCTGTTGTCATTGAAGTTCCTGTGCATTCTCTCATTATGTGTTGGCTGGCGGTGTAAGTRCGCTTATTATGTTTGTGCTGCACGCGTGGTGTACCTGCACTCTCGCAGGAAGAGTTACTTTATCAGTACAACCCCTCCGAGGCTGACTCCTTACATCTAAGGGCGCCTTGGGAAGAGAACCCCGGCGCTAAGAGGAATATCTCAAATTTGAACAAAGTCTACAGGAGTGAGAAAAACAAACACCGAAATAACAAGATGGAAAGCAAAATCATATCAAATGCGGTATATTGGGTTGGAAGGCCAATTTATAACCCATTGTTTTATGTTTTGTTATATTGAATATAATGCACCCACACGCACATACAGAGACACACACATGCATCCATTACCGTATGAATGGGAACAGCTACTCTCTGCAACTCCCAAGATCCCAGCCTGGATTTTGTCTCCCGCTCGCCTCTAAAATAATGAATAGAATAATTGTCATGTAGCTGTTAGCATCCGATATTCATTCTCTACTTCCGAGGTGAACTTGATACTTCAATTCGCTGTACTTTCAGGAAATGATGAGGCCAATATCATCAAGGTAATCGAGCTAGAACGAGAAGGAGAGAACATGAAGCCTTTCAAAAGCTTTTCAGCACAGAAGAGTTCATATCTGGGAAATTAGCAGGGGGGGGGGGGTCTTTTTAGAGATCCCACAGCTGCTAAGGGAGAGCAACAGGTATCATCCAGAGGGGTTGAAAACAGCTATTACAACTAATTGCTCTTTGAAACTAGTATTTGCCCTGGTGAGTGACAAGGTGATAATTCACCTCGGYGCAAGTTAAAATGGTAATATTGCACATGTGAAATAGCACCTCTGCCTCACCCGTCAACTCGTCATCTCACACTGCACAATGCACAAAAAGAGTATCGCCAACACTGTCTGTCGCCTAAGAAACTCAGAGAAACCGACATCCTCCAGACAGCTTAATCGTGGGAGAACTTTCCCCCTCCAGCGATGTTATCAAATAAAGACTCCATGGGTGTGGGAACGATCCACAGAAGGCTGATCTCACCCGCGTTTTGTACGGGGGAGCAGTGAAGACGGTCAGGGACCTATTGGGTTGACCCATGCAGGGAAGGAAGTGCGTCGCTCCCAGTCGGGTAGTTCGTCAACTCACTACTTTTAGAAGGGATCATCAGTGTGAGACAGGTTCTCGTTGACATTAGTGCATGGCATTAGTGTTAAACACAATCTCACTCATTTCAGCACACATCATCAGTGTGAGACAGCCTCTCATGGCCGTTAGCACACGCACAGGTGTCTTAGTGCATTGAGCTAACCCAGCCCCCCCTACTTGTCAGAGCTGTGTGGCTGTTTGTACCCAGCCCCCCCTACTTGTCAGAACTGTGTGGCTGTGTTTGTACCCAGCCCTCCCTACTTGTCAGAGCTGTGTGGCTGTTTGTACCCAGCCCTCCCTACTTGTCAGAGCTGTGTGGCTGTTTGTACCCAGCCCCCCCTACTTTGTCAGAGCTTGTTGGCTGTGTTACCCAGCCTCCCCTACTTGTCAGAGTGTGTGGCTGGTTTGTACCCAGCCCCCCTACTTGTCAGAGCTGTGTGGCTGTGTTGTACCAGCCCCCCCTACTTGTCAGAGCTGTGTGGCTGTGTTTGTACCCAGCCCTCCCTACTTTCAGAGCTGGTGTGCTGTTTTGTACCCAGCCCCCCCTACTTGTCAGAGCTGTGTGTGGCTGTGTTTGTACCCAGCCCCTACATGTCAGAGCTGTGTGGCTGTTTGTACCCAGCCCTCCCTACTTGTCAGAGCTGTGTGCTGTTGTTACCCAGCCCTCCCTACTTGTCAGAGCTGTGTGGCTGTGTTTGTACCAGCCTCCCTACTTTCAGAGCTGTGTGGCTGTGTTTGTACCCAGCCCTCCCTACTGCAAGAGCTGTGTGGCTGTTTTGTACCCAGCCCTCCCTACTTTCAGAGCTGTGTGGCTGTTTGTACCCAGCCCTCCCTACTTGTTCAGAGCTGTGTGGCTGTTTGTACCCAGCCCTCCCTACTTGTCAGAGCTGTGTGCTGTGTTTACACAACAGACTAACAAAGACCAAATTAATGATAATTAGCCACCTGATGAGGACAGTATTATTGGCAATTACCAGGTTTCATCCTATCGTAGTGTATTAAGAGGGTTACACAGTAAGGGAGAAAATAAAACACAGAAAATATATAAATATCTTTCGACTCTGACTGAGAATGCTGGTATCACTGTCGCTCACTCTGTTTTCCTATAATAGTCCATGGGTCCCTGAATTAGGTGGCTTTTGTAATTACTGAGCAGCAAATTGAAAAAGCTGTAAAGAACACAGGCTTTAATCTGTGTGTGTGTGTGTGTGGTGTGTGTGTGTGGTGGTGTGTGTGTGTGTGGTGTGTGTGTGTGTGTGTGTGTGTGTGTGGTGTTGTTGTGTGTGTGTTGTGTGTGTGTTGTGTGTGGTGTTGTGTGTGTGTGTGTGTGTGTGTGTGTGTGCGCACGTGTGTGTGCGCACGTGTGTGGCGCGCGTGCATGTGCGTGCGTTTCAGAGACTGTATTTCACTACAGCATCCCAAATGTATGATTACGTATGTGTGCGTGTTTGTGCGCACGACAGAAAGATAGAAAAATAAAGAGAGTGAGAAATAGAAAGAAAGATAGTAGAGAAGGGGAATAGAGAGAGAGAAAGATAGAGACAGAAAGAGAACCAGAGAGCAAGACGAAGAGAAGAGGAGAGAACGAGAGAGAGGCAGCGAGAGAGAGAGAGGAGAGAGAGAGAGAGAGAGAGAGAGAGAGAGAGAGAGAGAGAGAGAGGAGAGAGAGAGAAGAGAGAGAGGAGAGAGAGAGAGATGACGAGATGCAGAGGAGGGAGAGGAGAGGAGAGAGAGAAGAGAACAGAGAGGAGGAAGAGAGAAGAGAGAGAAGAGAAGAGAGACGAGAGAGAGGAGAGAGAGAGTGAAGCGAGAGAGGTGAGAGTTGAGAGCAGAGGGGGCAAGAAGATGAAGAGGGACCAGAGGAGGAGAGAGCGAGGAAGAGAAGGAAGGAGGAACAGGGGAGAGGGCAGTGACGCCCCCAAGAGAAGAGATGAGAGTGAAGCCAGAGAGAGACCATGGCGCGAACGCGAGAGGAGAGAGAGACGAGAGCGAAGAGAGAGACGGAATGGAGAGAGAGAGGGGAGATAGAGAGAGAGAGGAGGTAGAGAGAGAGGAGGAGGAGGAGGGAAGAGACTGAAGGCGAGAAGAGGAGAGGAGAAGGAGAAGGAGAGCGCTAGAGAGGATGGAGAGAATGACAGAAGAGACAGATGAGAGTGAGAGAGAGAGAGAGAGAGAGAGAGAAAGAGAGAGAGAGAGGAGAGGAGAGAGCGAGAGAGAGAGAGACTGTATGAGTCGCAGTATGAGAGGTGTTTGAACTGCAAAGCCCTGCTTTCTTCTCGACAGAGAAAGTAACGGAGCTGTAATGCCGGATATGATCCTGTACATCTGTGACATCCCCTAGTCAAGGAAAGGCACCTTATGTTTTTAATGATCATAATAACTTTAAAGAACCTGTTCAGAGGGACCCACACATATGATCCTTTTAATAATCTGGTCTGAGCTTGACACAGGCTCTGCTCAGTAGTGGAGGGGGGCTGACAGGCCCTGGAGTACCACAACCCTGCGTCTAACCTCTACGATTGCGGGTTCAAGTCCCACACAGGGAGGGCCGCCTTCAAATCTCTCCCTCTTGACAGAGATAATTGGCCACCAGTGACATGAACACTGCTACAACTAAGTAGTCAACCAACCCTACAACCCCCTGACAAGAAACCGAAAAAATCTCCTGCGAGCATAGGCTAGCAGACCGACGCTGTCAGAGGAGACTGTACTCARGGCTAAAAATATCAGACAAGGCTTGAATACATTTACTTTTTTTTTTACTTTTTTTTTTTTTACATAGTTTGTGTTCCTGACACAGGCAATCTGTGTCTGTGTTCGCTGTTTCTTCTTCTTCTTCTCTCTCTCTTTCCCTCCTCCTCCTCCTCCTCCTCCTGAACTTCCCGCGGTGCGAGCTTGGCATGAGCCACTTGTGCAGCGCGCATCGGGAACATACTGCGCCTGCATTTGAGGGGCTTTGTAAATTGATAAACCCAAAGGACCACGTGGTGGATTCACACGTCTTCTCACCAGAAATATTGTTGTAGACAATGATCCGTCTCCTTCTCTCACTCGAAAAATACCTCTCAGTATCCCTCGTTCATTCTTTCCACTCTGTCTACTCCTTTTCTCCCTCTTCTTCCTCTGCAATTCCAGCAGGGGGTGTTATGCCCTTATGAACTATTATCAAGAGGGGGAGACATACAMCCCCCCCCACCCCTACTTCCCTGCACCCCTACACCCACCATCGGTCTGCCTTTCTCCCCGAAGATGCTCGACAGCAGACATACCACCAGCGCCTAACCATTCTAACGTCAGTAGCTACATTTGCCTTGGATCCTCATGCGTTCCAGCCCTGCTTCTCCACGTCAAGTGCTATAACATTAACACTGCCAGACTGACCCTGTTTAACCCTAGTGCCGGCGCTACCCCTGACCGTGTCACCGAGCTGAAAACGCCAGTGCCTTCCATGCCCCTGGAATGTCTGGGTTATGTGGCAAAAGTCGGGTGAGGGTGCTGAGGCTGAGGATTCTGAGTGGACTTGCACTCTTAGGCAGTAAGTTACTGCACCTCAGCAACTCACTTGAGCAGTAAGTTACTGTGCACTCTTAGCAGTAAGTTACTGACACTCTTAGCAGTAAGATGAATACTGTACACATCATTAGCAGTAAAGTTACTGTGCACTCTTAGCAGTAAGTTAGCTGTACACTCTTAGCAGTAATTACTGTGACTCTTAGCAGAAGTTTACTGTACACTTTAGCAGTAGTCTTACTGCTACACTCTTTAGCGTGTACGTACATCTAGCAGTTAAGATCTGTGTACATCTCTTAGCAGTAAGTTACTGTACACTCCTTAGCAGTAGATACTGTACATTCTTAGCAGTAAGTTACTGTGCACTCTTACAGTAAGATACTGCTACCACTCCTTAGGCAGTAGTTACTGTACACTCTTAGACAGTACAGTACTGTACACTCTTGCGAATAGTAAATCTAGTAGATACTGTACACTTTAGCAGTGAAGTTACTGTACGACTTTAGCAGTAAGTTGTACTGTACACGTCTTAGCGTACTGTATCTTGTAAGATACTGACACTTAGCAAGTAAGTATTAACACTCCTTTAGCAGGGAGGTATACTGTACATTCTTTCACAGTAAGTTACTGTACACTTTAGCAGTAAGTACTGTACACATCTTACGCAGTACAGTTAGCTGCTACACTCTTAGCAGTAGATAACGGTACACATTACTATTGTGCAACCTTAGCATTAAGTTACTGTGACACTCTTGCAGTAGAGTAATACTGTTAGCAACTCTTAGCAGTAAGTTACTGTCACGTATCTTAGACAGTACAGTTAGTGCACTCTTAGCAGGTAAAGATTACTGTAGCACTCTTAGCAGTAGTTATCTTGTGACACTTTAGCAGTAAATTACTGTACACTCTTAGCCAGTAAGTTACTGTGCAACTCTTAGCTCGTAAGTTACTGTACACTTAGCGTAAGTATCGTGTACACTCATTAGCAGGCTAAGTTACTGTAACACTCTATAGCAGTAACGTTACTAGTCACTCTTAGCGTAAGTTACTGTACCACTCTGCAGTAAGATTTACTCTAGCATAAGGTACCTTCTCTTAGCAGAAATACGATTCTCGAAAGTTACTGTACACGCTTAGCGTAAGTTACTGTGCCTCTTAGCCGAAGTAAGTACTGTGCACTCTTAGCAGTTAAGATTCTGTGCAACTCTTAGCAGAAGTTACTGTACACTCTTAGCAGGTAAGTTACTGTCACTCTTCAGCAAGGTCGTTACCTTACGTGTTACTGTACACTCTTAGCAGTCAGTTACCGTGGCACTTTAGCAGTAATGTACGTACAATCCTTAGCAGTAATAGATACTGTAACTCTTTAGCAGTAAGTTACTGTGCACTTCTTAGCAGTAATGATCTGTAAGCATTTCTGTACGCAGTAAGTTACTGTGCAACTCTTAGAGTAAGATTTTGCACTCCTTAGCAGTAAGTGAACTGTAGCACTCTTAGCAGTAAGTTACACTCTAGTTACTGGCACTCTTAAGCAGTAAGTTACTGTACAATCTCTTAGCAGTAAGTTATGTACACTCTTAGCAGTAAGATACTGTCACTCTTAGGCCGTAAGTTACTGCTGCACTCTGTTCAGCAGATAATGTCATCTAGCGTAGTACTGTCACTCTTAGCAGTAAGTACTGTTTGACTTAGCGAGCTCTTAGGTCGCAGTTAAGTGTACTGTTACATCTTAGCAGTAAGTTATGATTGCACTCTTGCACGTAAGTTACTGTACACTCTTAAGCAGTAAGTTACTGTACACTTTAGCAAGTAATTACTGTGCACTCTTAGCAGTAAGTTACTGTGCACTTTTAGCAGTAAGTTACTGTAACCTCTTAGCAGTAAGTTACAATGTGCATCTTAGCAGTAGTCTCATACTGCCCTTAGGTCATGACTACACTTTAGCAGTAGATTACTGTAGCACTCTTTAGCAGTAAGTTACTGGTGACTCTAGCAGTAAGACGTTACTGTACACTCTTAGCAGTAGTTACTGCTGCATCTTAGCAGTAAGTTTCTCGTGCCACTCTAGCAGTAGTTACTGTGCCTCTTAGCCAGTAAGTTACTGTGCACTCTTAGCAGTAAGTCTGTGCATTCTTCGTAATTCCGACTCTTAGCGGTAAGTTACTGTGCACTGTCTGAGCGTTAGTCACTTGTCATCTTAGCAGTAGTTACTGTGACTCCTTAGGATGTTACGACAACTTTAGGTAAGTTACTGTAGCACTTGCGGTTAGACAGTAGATCTAGGTATTACTGTACACTCTTAGCAGTAAGTTACTGTGCACTTCTTAGCAGTAAGATTACTGGTAATGGCACTCTTCAGCAGTAAGTTACTGTGCACTCTAGAGAAAGTACTGTGCAGCTAGCATAAGTTACTGTGCATCTTGCAAGTACAGTTACTGTGCACCTCTTAGCAGTAAGTTACTGTCGCACCTAGCAGGTAAGTTATGGTACACTCTTTTTGCGAGTAAGATTACTGTGCCATCTTAGCAGTAAGTTACTGTGACACTCTTAGCAGTAATGGTGCTTAAGAATTACACTCTTAGCAGTAAAGTTGTAATCTTACCTGTTACGCACTTCTTAGCTAGTTTTCATTTGCATCAAGTTACTGTGCAGCTCTTAGCAGTAAGTTTACTGTGCCTCTTAGCAGTACATTACGTGCACTCCTTGCAGTAAGTTACTGTGACTCCAGTGTCGTCACTCAGCAGTAGATACGGGTAGGCACTCTTAGCAGTAAGTTAACTGTGTGCACCTTACGGTTAGCTTAGAGTATATGCACTTTTTAGCCATAGTTTACTATCTAGTGCTTCTGTGCATAGCAGTAAATAGGCACTTTACAGTAAGCTACGACACTCTTAGCAGTAAGTTACTGTGCACTCTTAGCAGGTAGTTACTGTTGCACTCCTTAGCAGTAAGTTACTGTACACTCTTAGCAGTAAAGTTACCTGTCACTCTTTAGCAGTACAGTTACTGTGGACTCTTAGCAGTAAGTACTGTGCACTTCTTAGCAGTAAGTTACGTAGCACCTCTTAGCAGTAAGTACTGTACACTCTTAGCAGTAAAGTTACTGTACACTCTTAGCAGTAGTTTGTACTTTACAGTAGAGTTCTGTACACTCTTAGCGTAGTACGACTCTTAGATAGTTACTGAATTTACAAGACTGGAATCTTAGCAGTAAGATACTGTAACTTGCGTAGCCTGTCCTCGTCGTACTGCACTAGCAGTAAGTTACTGTGACTCTTAGCAGTAAGTTACTGTGCACTCTTACTAGCGTAAGTATACTGACTTAGGTAAGAACTGTCACTCTTAGCGTGTAAGTTACCTGATGCACTCATTATGCAGTAAGTTGTTCATCTTGCGTGACCAACCTCTTAGAGTAAGTTACTGTACACTCTTAGCGGTAA
>NW_019942563.1:30207-33288 GCF_002910315.2 Salvelinus sp. IW2-2015 | reverse complement strand
GAATTTCTGACGACCACTCACTAGAACAGCTCCCATGAGCCCCTCCTTTATAGTAGAATAATAAGACTAAAATCGAAAGACGACGACATCTAGTGGAAGTCCTAGGCAGTGTTTGTTCAGCCATATCTAGACAGGGTACCATTTGACACTTGTTTTGAAAATCGACTTCTCATTTCCTGTTTTGACCTCTTCTCAGGTTTTTGTCTGCCAAATGAGTTCTGTTATACTTACAGAAATAATTCAAACAGTTTTAGAAACTTCAGAGTGCTTTCTATACAATAGTAATAATAATATGCATGTATTACCTTCTGGGACAGAGTAGGAGGAAATTTTGTTTGGGCAYGCAATTTGTTCAAAGTGGAAACACTGCCCCCTATCCCTATGAAGTTTTAAGCAGTTAGATTAAACAACTCCTTTGTAAGATAACTGTTTTAAAATTAAACATGTATGGAAACAGGTGAATTAACACTCCTTACTTAGCAGGCTCAAGCAAGCTAAACCCCACATGGTAGCAAAAACTAATTAGCAAAAATTGTTAACAAGTTAGAAATGATTTAAACACACTTTTCTGTAGGCTACTATTTACTAGTTAACATAAATTATATATGTCATATAAAATATATTCACCCCACTCAGTATTGTCATCAAAACTCACCAGCAAGCATGTAGTTCTTGTCTCAGGCAGTGTAGTAGTGTGGGCTCAATAGCATCGCATTAGTGTGCAAGATCTTGAGAATCAGCTGTACATGTGATGGAAGAGTGCACTGCACATGTGATGGAAGAATGCACTGTGCATGCAGAGGGGATAGTTTGGGGATAGTTTAACCAAAATATGCCACAAGACCTAGCATTGGCTTATGTGTATCCTTATGTGTATCCCACAAAAAAAGGTTCACTGTTATAAGCTAACTTTTTTGATGAATTTAAGCAAAATTCCCCAAATTCTCGGACTTAACTTCCCATGGAATATCTCCGGAAAATKTACGAAAATTTACCGGAAAGTTTGGACTCTTTGCAACCCTAGCTTCAAAGGAAGAAGCAGGACCTTGGTCAGCTCAAGACGCTAGAGAGGCCAAGGTGAGTCAGCACCATGGACAGCTCTACAGGCACCAACTGGGGCTGGTGATTTAACACCAATATTACCCACTCCAGGTGCTGCAACCAATTGGCACCAGGAATTGGTCCCACCTGTCCCACCAGTCACTCGGACACTTGGGCAGACATGCAGAGGGTACGCCTAGACCTTAGAAGAACCGGAGTGAGTATGATAAGCACCTCAATCCGACAAAAAAGAAGACACTAGGAAATGTTKGACTCACCTGTGTCTCTCTCTTCCTTTTCTTTGCCGAAATTCACCCAACTTATTGTGGGAAGCTTGTGGAAGGCTACCCAAAACGTTTGACCCAAGTTATACAATTTAAAGGCAATGCTACCAAATACTAATTGAGTGTATGCACCAGCCAAGCATGTAGTTCTTGTCTCAGGCAGTGTAGTAGTGTGGGCTCAATAGCATCGCATTAGTGTGCAAGATCTTGAGAATCAGCTGTACATGTGATGGAAGAGTGCACTGACAATGTGATGGAAGAATGCACTGTGCATGCAGAGGGGATAGTTTGGGGATAGTTTAACCAAATATGCCACAAGACCTAGCATTGGCTTATGGTATCCTTATGTGTATCCCACAAAAAAGGTTCACTGTTATAAGCTAACTTTTTTGATGAATTATAGCAAAATTCCCAAATTCTCGGAACTAACTTCCCATGGAATATCCTCGGAAAATGTACGAAAATTTACCGGAAAGTTTGGACTCTTTGCAACCCTAGCCTTCAAAGGAAGAAGCAGGACCTTGGTCAGCTCAAGACGCTAGAGAGGCCAAGGTGAGTCAGCACCATGGACAGCTCTACAGGCACCAACTGGGGCTGGTGATTTAACACCAATATTACCCACTCCAGGTGCTGCAACCAATTGGCACCAGGAATTGGTCCCACCTGTCCCACCAGTCACTCGGACACTTGGCACAGACATGCAGAGGGAACGCCTAGACCTTAGAAGAACCGGAGTGAGTATGATAAGCACCTCAATCCGACAAAAAAGAAGACACTAGGAAATGTTTGACTCACCTGTGTCTCTCTCTTCCTTTTCTTTGCCGAAATTCACCCAACTTATTGTGGGAAGCTTGTGGAAGGCTACCCAAAACGTTTGACCCAAGTTATACAATTAAAAGGCAATGCTACCAAATACTAATTGAGTGTATGCAAACTTCTGCCCCACTGGGAATGTGATGAAAGAAATAAAGCTGAAATAAATCATTCTCTCTACTATTATTCTGACATTTAATAGAAAAGGACTCAAGTAAAAGTGAGTCACCTAGTAAAAGCTACTTCAGTAAAAGTCTAAAAGTATTTGGTTTTAAATATAATTAAGTATCAAAAGTAAGTAAAGTAAAGTAAAGTAGTAATAATAAAAATTCCTTATATTAAGCAAACCAGACGGCACAATTTTCTTGTTATTTTAATTTACGGATTGCCAGGGTCACACTCCAACACTCAAACATCATTTAAAACCAAGTATTTGTGTTTAGTGAGTCTGCCAGATAAGAGGCAGTAGGGATGACCAGGGATGTTCAACTGATAAGTGTGTGAATAGACCATTTTCCTGTCCTGCTAAGCATTCAAAATGTGACGAGTACTTTTGGGTGTCAGGGAAAATGTATGGAGTAAAAATACATAATTGTCTTCATGAATGTAGTGAAGTAAAATTAAAAGTTGTTAAAAATATAAATAGTAAAGTAAAGGACAGATTCCCAGAAACCTACTGAACTAGTACTTAAAGTATTTTTACTGAAGTACTTTACACCACTGCATTAGAAGACATAAATGTGTTGATTTGAAAGAAAGACGGGCAGATTCTGGTAGGTAGGCTACAAATTATTATAAAGTAGAGTCGTCGTCAGACATTCAACAGTCACAGTAGGTTTGAGCTACAGTATGATCACTAATCATGCCGACCAACCTGATGGTCTCCGTTGGAAATGTTGTGAAAAGTATCTGGCCTAGGCTATAAATATCTGGCATTAACTCT
>NW_019942563.1:23148-26191 GCF_002910315.2 Salvelinus sp. IW2-2015 | reverse complement strand
TATGCAAACTTCTGCCCCACTGGGAATGTGATGAAAGAAATAAAAGCTGAAATAAATCATTCTCTCTACTATTATTCTGACATTTAATAGAAAAGGACTCAAGTAAAAGTGAGTCACCTAGTAAAAGACTACTTCAGTAAAAGTCTAAAAGTATTTGGTTTTAAATATAATTAAGTATCAAAAGTAAGTAAAGTAAAGTAAAGTGTAATAATAAAAATTCCTTATATTAAGCAAACCAGACGGCACAATTTTCTTGTTATTTTAATTTACGGATTGCCAGGGTCACACTCCAACACTCAAACATCATTAAAAACCAAGTATTTGTGTTTAGTGAGTCTGCCAGATAAGAGGCAGTAGGGATGACCAGGGATGTTCACTGATAAGTGTGTGAATTAGACATTTTCTGTCCTGCTAAGCATTCAAAATGTGACGAGTACTTTTGGGTGTCAGGGAAAATGTATGGAGTAAAAATACATAATTGTCTTCATGAATGTAGTGAAGTAAAATTAAAAGTTGTTAAAATATAAATAGTAAAGTAAAGGACAGATTCCCAGAAACCTACTGAACTAGTACTTTAAAGTATTTTTCTGAAGTACTTTACACCACTGCATTAGAAGACAGATAAATGTGTTGATTGAAAAGTACTCATCTCATATGTATATACTGTATTCTATACTATTCTACTGTATCTTAGTCTATGTATTACTCATCTCATATGTATATACTGTATTCTATACTAGTCTACTGTATCTTAGTCTATGCCGCTCAGACATTGTGACCAATAACATTTTATTTGATTTGATTTTGATTAGGCTATATACACTACATGACCAAAAGTATGTGGACACCTGCTAGTCGAACATCTCATTCCAAAATCATAGGCATTCATATGGAGTTGGTCCCACCCTTGCTGCTATAACAGTCTCCACTCTTCTGGGAAGGCTTTCCACTAGATGTGGGAACATTGCTGATGGGACTTGSTTCTATTCAGCCACAAGAGCACTGATGTTGGGTGATTAGGCCTGGCTCGCAGTCGGCGTTCCATTTCATCCCAAAGGTGTTCGATGGGGTTGAGGTCAGGGCGCTGTGCAGGCCAGTCAAGTTCTTCCACACCGATCTCAACAAGCAATTTCTGTATGGACCTCACTTTGTGCACGGGGACAATGTCATGCTGAAACAGGAAAGGGCCTTTCCCAAACTGTTGCCACAAAGTTGGAAGCACAGAATTGTCTGCAATGTCATTTTATGCTTTAGCGTTAAGATTTCTCTTCACTAGAACTAGGTGGCCCGAACCATGAAAAACAGCCTCAGACCATTCATCCTCATCCACCAAACTTTACAGTTGGCAATATGCATTCGGGCAGGTAGCGTTTTCATCGCATCTGCCAAACAAAGATTAGTCTGTCGGACTGTGAGATTGTGAAGCGTGATTYATAACTCCAAAGAACACGTTTCCACTGCTCCAGAGTCCAATGGCGGCGAGCTTTACACCACTCAAGCCGATGCTTTGCATTGCGCATTGGTGATCTTGTGTGCGGCTGCTCGGTCATGGAAACTAATTTCATGAAGCTCCCGACAAACAGACAAACAGTTATTTTGCTGACGTTGCAGTTTGGAACTCGGTAGTGAGTGTTGCAACCGAGGACAGACCATTTTTATGCGCTTCCGCACTCGGCGGGCCCATTCTGTGAGCTTGTCTGGTCTACCAGTTCACGGTTGAGCCGTTGTTGCTCCTAGACATTTCCGCTTCACTATAACAGCACTTACAGTTGACCGGGGCATTTCTAGCAGGGCAGGAATGTGGTGAACTGACTTGTTGGAAAGGTGGCATCCTATGACGGTGCCGCGTTGAAAGTCACTGAGCTCTTCAGTACGGGTCATTCTACTGCCACTGTTTGTCTATGGAGATTGCATGGCTGTCTGCTCAATTTTATATACCTGTCAGCAATGGGTGTCGCTGAAATAGCTGAATCCACAAATGTGAAGGGGTGTCCACATACCTCTGTGTATGTAGTGTAGACGCTCTGTCCTGCTACTGGTAGGCCAATAACATTATGTGAACTGACCTGAACAGGTTTAGGCTGGTCATCTATGATATGTAGGCTATAGCTGAGGTATAGACCTCGATCTGCATATCACTAACAAGCTGCTGTTATACATTATAACCTAGCCTACTTTACATAATATAACATCTACATATCACTAACAATTTCACATTTGTGGAATTCGCTATTTCAGCCACCACCATTGCTGAACAGGTTATAAAATGAGCAGAACAGCCATGCAATCTCCATAGACAAACATTGCAGTAAATGACCCGTACTGAAAGAGCTCAGTGACTTTCAACGTGGCACCGTCATAGGAACCTTTCCAACAAGTCAGTTTCACAAATTCCCTGCCTGCTAAAGTGCCCGGTCAACTGTAAGTGCTGTTATGTGAGGGAAAATTCTAGGACAACAACGGCTCAACCGTGAATGGTAGCCAACAAGCTACAGAAGGGCCCGCCGAGTGCGGAGCGCATAAAATGGTCTGTCCTCGGTTGCAACACTCACTACCAGTTTCCAAACTGCAACGTCAGCAAAATAACTGTTCGTGCGGGAGCTTCATGAATAGTTTCCATGCGAGCAGCCGCACACAAGATACCATGCGCAATCCAAGCATCGCTTGATGTGGTGTAAAGCTCGCGCATTGGACTCTGGAGCAGTGGAAATGTGTTCTTTGGAGTTATGAATCACGCTTCACCATCTTGCAGTCCGACGACTAATCTGTTTGGCAGATGCGGAGAAAACGCTACCTGCCGAATGCATAGTGCAACTGTAAAGTTTGGTGGATGAGGATAATGGTCTGGGCTGTTTTTCATGGTTTCGGGCCCCTATCTAGTGAAGAGAAATCTTAACGCTAAGCATAAAATACAATTGACGATTCTGTGCTTCCAACTTTGTGGCAACAGTTTGGAAAGGCCTTTCCTGTTTAGCATGACATTGTCCCTGCACAAAGTGAGGTCCATACAGAAATGGCTTGTTGGAGATCGGTGGGTGGAAGA
>NW_019942563.1:15323-23123 GCF_002910315.2 Salvelinus sp. IW2-2015 | reverse complement strand
CACACCAGGGAGGGAATACTGTGTTTGTTTAATATTGTTTTAGGACTAGAAAATGGACAAAAGGATTAGCTGATGGATTAGTGAAACATCAAAATAAATTGGAAAATGGGGTGGAGGCGAGAGGAGAAATGACTAGAGACAGTGTTGTTAACTCACTGACCATGACCCCAGATTCTTCTTTACCTTTGTTCAGTAGCAAAAAGTCTCCCTCTCTAAGGTGTATTAGGATGATTCATAGATTGTCACTCTTCATTGGACACACAGCTGGGTACAGGGGAGGCTGCGTCTCCTCCTGCTTGCATTTGGCTGCAACACAACAGAAGACAAACATTACATCTCTTCATCTACTCTGAGCCTCAGATGAAAACATAAGAAGAGTTTTCCCATTCCCCAAAAAGCTATGGTATCCCCATTTTCCCAGAAATGTTCGTAAATTAGTTTTATTCTTGGGAGAGATGGCACAGTGGGGTACCTGCTTCTATAAACCAATGAGGAGCATGCGCACTGGCGTTAACCTGCTGCTATAAACACCAATGAGAGAGATGGCACGTGGGTACCTGCTTCTATTAACAATGAGGAGGATGCAGCGCGAATTGCCGTCAACAATAGAACTTACTTCCAGACGCTCGTTGGCGCGCAGCGGCAGTTGTGATCATTTTTTAATAACGAAATCATTTAGCAACGCGAGCTGTGTAGTCAGCCTGTCAGCCCCGCTAAAAGGCTGGTTGTCGTTACTCTGCCTTCTCCGGGGGATGTTGAGGTAATTTTACTCAACGGGGGTTGAATGTGTTGTAATTTTTATTGGTGGGCTGAAGACGCACTCTTGTTTTTTCTATTCGGAGGTTGGTTTACTCGCAATATCAGATAATATATGTTTTTCATAATGAATGTTTACTGAGGTTGAGGTTCTGGATAGTGATTATTTACCCCGGTTGGCAATACCTGCTATTGAGCGCCCTGAAAATAATATTCAAAAAGAATTGGTCCTTGGACACAGAGGGGTTAAACACTAAAGTTACCTTCATCTAGTGAAAGGAGAGAACGGACAGAGTAGCCAGCATCCGTCAACGAGGAGAATTATGTATGGTTAGCCTAAGATTTAAACTAGGGATGCTGCCGGATAGTAGCTAGTTAGCTTTACCTAGCTGTACCGACTAGCTTGGCTAGCTAGCTGGTCGTTCTTGTACCTCGTCTCGATGAAAATGACGAATCCGGTGAACCACAAAATGAAACATAGATAGAGAGTGAAAAGATCTGGCTACACTCATACTGTCCCTGACCGTAAAAGAAAAAAAGCTATTGAACAAATTTAAACTGCGGTTGTCTCAACCACTGTAGGTGAACCTTCCGCTGTTATTCCCCAAGGCATCACCTCAGCAACTCTGCGCGTAACCGGACAATATGCTTGGCGGCCACACCGAACGTGGCACGCGGGGACAGTTTGTACGGGACGCGGACAGTTCTGTACGGGACGCGGACAGTTCTGTACGGGGACGCGGACAGTTCCAGAAACCGCGGACAGGAGCAGTGCAACACAATCAACTAAACCCAGTCTTTACAGTGGGTTACATGTAGTAAATTCATTTTTATGATATGTTAAACAAACATTCTAAGTTTTTTTATAACAATGTTTTGACACTGGACATATCGCCAAAGCGGTCTCAGAGTAGAAATTGGTTGTATAAGTGCTGAGAATAAAGACCATTTTACACTTATGGCGTATAAAAATTGAAAGCTATTGCAATGAAAGCTCTAGTCCCACCTAGTCGGCAGATATTTAGGACACCTCGTGACTGTCCTAATATGAAGATTAACAGCAGTGTCCTTGATAATACTATAGGAATTAATTGCAGCGATGTCAGTGGTTCCTGAGCCACATGTAATTGGCTTTGATAGTAGTTAAAAAATAATGTTTTATATTTTCTATTATGATCAATCTATAAAATTAATATAGACCTACATGCAAACAGGGTGTGTTTGTGCTTTTTGACAATGATTATGTATAATAATTATTGTATAATATATATATATTATATTATAATTATGTATTATGTATATACCATGATGTCTGGATAGCATTTTGTCTTAATTTTGCAGATTAACTCATGCTTATTTCTGAAGATTAAACTTCAGGTTTTCACCAGCTGTTTTTCACCTGTGGCCAAAGGGTTGGCTGGTTCAAATCCCGGTCAGGGCGCGTGGAAAAAACATGGCAGAATTGATTGACCACTTGAGGCTGCTACATTCCTCAACACATTCACCTTTCGTTTGATCAGAAACTTAGAGTTCTTCTTCACTGAACCCAAATATATATATAACTTTTAGTGATTTCCATATATTAAGGAAGTAAATTAGAAGGCTTTTGGTTCTATTAAGGAACCTTCTTTTCTAAGAGGAATTAATAAACACGTTTTTCTTTGATTGATTTAATTATCTACATCATGTTATGTCAAAGTTCTACCTTTGGAGCGCACATCAATTGTTAAAAATAATCCTAAATTGTGCCATGGCTATAAATGGGCAATTGAAGCATCCGGGGTGTAATATGTGTCGCATGAAAATGAACATGTATGCAAACGTTGTAGGCAACATTATTGGCAAGGACTTGGATGCCTACTTGCCAAAGCTATTTAGAGTTGTTAAAACGGAGTTACAATGTGAAGAGGCGATGTGTTGGTATTTGGGTTTTTAAAGGTTTTTTTGACATGCTTAACTAACTATAAGCTAGTAGGCTTTTAGTGTTTAAGTTTGAATTGCTGACTCTTGTGAACCTGCATTTTCCCATTGTTCTCACTCTTACCAGTGCTCAGGGCCCTAACCAGAATATTCAGCCTGAAAGGTGTCGTGTGTTAAAAGATAGCGCTGTACTATGAAATAATGTGTGCTGTATGAAACAAATGTATCAGTAGTGTGAAGCTTCTGTGTGCGCCAGACTGTGCTTAATCTTAAGAAGACACAGGAGGGGGTGTGAATCAGGAGGGACTGCTGACAGACAATAACAAGATAAACTTACACACGAAACACATATGTGAGGTTCTGAAGTCATGCCCACTATAACCCCAAATACTATAACCATGATTGAATATTAGCCAACTGTATTGATATGTTATACTGTTGGTCTGGGCGCCTGGTGTCTGTTGTGTGTGTGCCGAAAGTAACAGTAGCTCAGCATAGAAGCTGGGAAGCTGTAGTTAGCCTTTGAGCGAGAACAGTTGACATTGTTGTATAACAGCTGTGAATAGCTCAGACAATTATTACAGAGCTTTGTCTGACCTCAGTCTCTCGGGTGAAGGAGCGTATCTACACAGCAACATCGACGGGACAAAGATGAGCGCAAAGCGGCTAGGACTGAGCTGATGTGCCACATCAACGATAGGCGTGGTGAGTCTAAACCACGCCCAGGCTCTACTCTACAGGCCGGCTCGGAAGTTGGGAACTATCTCTGTCATGAGTATTTATTATAATGTTTTTGTCAGTAAACAAGTTGTGCTTCTCTGTTTCCACCTGCGGGGTAGGGCAGTGGCCCGTATATACGAAAAATGCATTTGCCATTTATTTAACTTTTGAATTAAACAATTATTTAAATCAAGGTTCAGCTGTTCCTATTGTTCCTATCTCAGTTGAACTTACGCACCCTTAACATATAACGGTAAATATGTCCAATTCAGCTTGTAACAACGATCGAATTGGTTAAAAACAATATGCATTCCATTATATTAGCAATAATTAAGAGGGGTAGTTAGGGCGGGGTTTCAAAAGTGATAGGCAAAGTGGTTTTGTCATGTAAAATTTCTATCAAATGTATTCATTCAACGAGTATGTCAGGATTGAGAACCCCTGATACCTCCAAGACCCCGGATTGAGAACCCTCGCAAAGTATCCGAGACCCCGGATTGGAGAACCCGTCTGCAGTACTCCACAGACCCAGGATTGGAAACCCTGCAGTACCCTCCACAGACCCCCAGCCCGATTGAGAAACCCTGATTTAGCAGATGGCTCTTTATCCCAGAATGGATTTTACAGTTGGTGCATTCATCTTAAGGTAGCCTATTTATTTTGGAAATAATTAATAAATTACTTTCATAAAATTAGTTCATCTTACCTCTTAAGCTTTTGGTGTCACTGTCCCCCAATAGATTGCATTTTAGAGGCACGGAGCCCCCTCCTCTCTCTCTCCCACGAGAGACTCAATTTAGAATGACTTACCCCTAAAACAGAGACTCCAGCATGTTGGTCTGTTGGTAAACACAGTGCACAAACTAAACAGACGATCCAGCATGTTGGTGTGGTTAACACATGTGACAACTAACAGAGATCCAACCATGTTGGTTGTGGTTAACACAGCTGACAACTAAACAGAGACTCCAGCATGTTGGTTGTTGGTTAACACATTGACAAACTAACAGAGATCCGCCATGTTGTTGGTTGTAACGACAGTGACAACTAAACAGAGATCCAACATGTTTGGTGTTAACACAGTGACAACTAAACAGAGATCCAGCATTTTGAGCCAACTAATTCTTGTTCTCATGTATTCATTATGCTTTTGAGAAAAAAAACATTTACTAAGCAGACATATCGAACAAGTCAGGTATTTAATGCATTACATGACATTGTAGTGTGATTTCATCTCCATGTAACTGTCTATAATATATAAGTCACGTTTGTTAAGGTGTTATAACGTGAGCAACAATAAATAATAATAAAACGTCACTGTGTTGTTTAAGGTAGTTATAGACAGTACAGCAACAATAATAATACTATAAGTCACTGTTTGTTTAAGGTAGTTATTAGGACAGTACAGCAACACAAGGCCATGGTCTCACAATATTTGTATTCACTAACAGTAGGCCTATTCATTTGTCTTTCAATCTGTTTTTCTAAAGTATCTGAGAATATAGAACAGAAGGCTAAAACGGACATGGATATCTGAGGGGAAATCATTGATCCATTCAGAAAGTTTATGCACCAAGTAGAGATTTTATATTATGTAAAGTTAGGCCTTTTAAAAGGGGTTTATTAAATGTTTTATTAAAGGAGTAAATGTGGGGTTGTTAGGATATGTAGATGTTATATTATGTAAAGTAGACTAGGTTATATGTATATAGTTGGGTTGTTATGTGATATTGTAATGTTATATTATTAAAGTAGACTAGGTTATATGTATAATAGTGGGTTGTTAGTGATATGTTAGGATGGAATATTATGTAAAGTAGACTAGGTTATGATGTAGAATAGTGTGTGAAGGGGTGTCCACATACCTCTGTGTATGTAGTGTAGACGCTCTGTCCTGCTACTGGTAGGCCAATAACATTATGTGAACTGACCTGAACAGGTTTAGGCTGGTCATCTATGATATGTAGGCTATAGCTGAGGTATAGACCTCGATCTGCATATCACTAACAAGCTGCTGTTATACATTATAACCTAGCCTACTTTACATAATATAACATCTACATATCACTAACAAACTCTACTATACATTATAACCTAGTCTACTTTACAWAATATAACATCTACATATCACTAACAAACCACTACTATACATTATAACCTAGTCTACTTTACATAATATACCATCTACATATCACTAACAACCCACTACTGTACATTATAACCTAGCCTACTTCACACAATATAACATCTCTTACTTGATGCAAAAAACGGATCAAAGATGGATCAAAGATTTCCCCCTCAGATCAATCATGTCCGTTTTAGCCCTTCTGTCTATATTCTCAGATACGTTTAGTAAATAACTGATTGAAAGACAATAAATAGCCTACTGTTAGTGAATACACATAATTGTGAGACATGACCTTGTGTTGCTGTACTGTCTATAACTACCTTAACAAACAATTACTTAATATTATTATTATTATTATTATTATTGTTGCTGTACTGTCTATAACTACCTTAACAAACAATTACTTATTATTATTATTGACAGTTACCATGGAGATGAAATGTCACAACTACATGTTCATGTGATGCATTAAATCACCTGACTGTTTCGATATGTCTGTTAGTAAATGTTTTATTTATCAAAGAGATAATGAATAAATAAGAACAATTAACATTCAAGAATTAGTTGTCACCGTGTTAACCACAACCAACATGCTGGATCTCTGTTTAGGGGTCAGTGCTCTGAAATGAGTCTCTCTGTGGAGAGAGAGGAGGGGGCCCTGCCCTTAAAATGCATCTGTGTGGGGGACATGACACCAAAGCTAAGAGGTAAGATGACAATTTCATGAAGAATTTATTAAGTTTATTTCCAAAATAAATAGCTACCTTAAGATGAATGCACTTACTGTAAATCACTCTGGATAAGAGCATCTGCTAAATCAGGGGTTCTCAATCCGGGGTCTGTGGAGGTACTGCAGGGTTTCTCAATCCGGGGTCTGTGGAGGTACTGCAGAGGTTCTCAATCCGGGGTCTGCGGAGGTACTGCAGGGTTTCTCAATCCGGGGTCTGTGGAGGTACTGCAGGGGTTCTCAATCCGGGGTCTGCGGAGGTACTGCAGGGGTTCTCAATCCGGGGTCTGCGGAGGTACTGCAGGGGTTCTCAATCCGGGGTCTGTGGAGGTACTGCAGGGGTTCCGCGGCAACCTGACTGTACTCGTTGCAATGTAAGACATTTGATAGAATTTCCACATGACACGACCACTTTGCCTACTCTTAATTATTGCCTAATATAATGGAATGCATTTTTTTTTTWACCAATTCTGATCGTTGTTACAAACAGTATTTTGACAATATTACCGTTATATCAACACACTCTTCACGTTCACACCCGTTTAACAAATCTAAATAGCTTTGGCATAGTAGGCATCAAGTCCCTTGCCAATAATGTTGCCTACAATGTTGCATACAATGTACATTTTCATCGAACACATGTCACGCCCTAGATTCCTTCAATTGCCCAATTTATAGCCATGCCCAATTTAGGATTGCTTTTTAACAATGTGATGTTGTGCTCCAAAGGGATAACTTGAAATAACATGATGAGAGAATTAAATAATCAAAAGAAAAACCTGTTTATTATACACTCTTAGAAAAGAAGGGTCCTTATAGAACCAAAAAGGTTTTTACATTTTCCCCTTAAACCACTCGAGTGTTGCTTTAGCAGTCTCAAATCTCTTGAAGACTCCAACAGGTTTCCCTAAAAAATGTCCCTGTATTAGCGCCATCCTCATTCCTTCAATTCTGACCAGTTTCCCAGTCCCTGCCGATGAAAAACAAACCCACAGCATGATGCTGCCACCACCATGCTTCACTGTGGGGATGGGTTCTCATTTTTGTCTCAATCTGACCAGAGTACCTCTTCCATATGTTTGGGGAGTTTCCCACATGCGTTTTGGTGAACACCAAATGTGTTTGCTTATTTGTTTCTTCAAGCAATGGCTTTTTCTGGCCACTCTTCCGTAAAGCCCAGCTCTGTGGAGTGTATGGCTTAAAGTGGTCCAATGGACAGATATTCCAATCTCTCCTGTGGAGCTTTGCAACTCATTCAGGTTATCTTTGGTCTCTTTGTTGCCTCTGATTAATGCCCTCCTTGCCTGGTCAGTGAGTTTTGGTGGGCAGCCTTCTCTTGGCAGGTTTGTTATGGTGCCATATTCTTTCCATTTTTTAATAATGGATTTTATGTTGCCTATGGGATGTTCAAAGTTTTCAGCTCCCTCCATAGATACCATGTCTACATCAGGTCTAAGACATGGTGGTGGCCTTCACGACCTACAGTTTCAAGATTCCATGTCTCCATCAGGTCTAAGAACGTGGTGATCTCCTCTTCTTTATGTGTGTG
>NW_019942563.1:9849-14178 GCF_002910315.2 Salvelinus sp. IW2-2015 | reverse complement strand
AAAAATACATAATTGTCTTCATGAATGTAGTGAAAGTAAAATTAAAAGTTGTTAAAAAATATAAATAGTAAAGTAAAGGACAGATTCCCAGAAACCTACTGAACTATACTTTAAAGTATTTTACTGAAGTACTTTACACCACTGCATTAGAAACATAAATGGTTGATTTGAAAGAAAGAACGGGCAGATTCTGGTAGGTAGGCTACAAATTATTATAAAGTTAGTCGTTCGTCAGACATTCAACAGTCACAGTAGGTTTGAGCTACAGTTATGATCACTAATCATCGACCAACCTGATGGTCTCCGTTTGAAATGTTGTGAAAAGTATCTGGCCTAGGCTATAAATATCTGGCATTACTCATCTCATATGTATATACTGTATTCTATACTATTCTACTGTATCTTAGTCTATGTATTACTCATCTCATATGTATCATACTGTATTCTATACTAGTCTACTGTATCTTAGTCTATGGCGCTCAGACATTGGACCAATAACATTTATTTGATTTGATTTTATTAGGCTATATACACTACATGACCAAAAGTATGTGGACACCTGCTAGTCGAACATCTCATTCCAAAATCATAGGCATTCATATGGAGTTTGTCCCACCCTTGCTGCTATAACAGTCTCCACTCTTCTGGGAGGCTTTCCACTAGATGGGAACATTGCTGATGGGACTTGGTTTCTATTCAGCCACAGAGCACTGATGTTGGGTGATTAGGCCTGGCTCGCAGTCGGCGTTCCATTTCATCCCAAAGGTGTTCGAGGGGTTGAGGTCAGGCGCTGTGCAGGCCAGTCAAGTTCTTCCACACCGATCTCAACAAGCAATTTCTGTATGGACCTCACTTTGTGCACGGGACAATGTCATGCCTGAAACAGGAAAGGGCTTTCCCAAACTGTTGCCACAAGTTGGAGCACAGAATTGTCTGCAATGTCATTTTATGCTTTTAGCGTTTAAGATTTCTCTTCACTAGAACTAGGGGCCCGAACCATGAAAAACAGCCTCAGACCATTCAGCCTCATCCACCAAACTTTAACAGTTGGCAATATGCATTCGGGCAGGTAGCGTTTTCATCGCATCTGCCAAACAAAGATTAGTCTGTCGACTGTGAGATGTGTGAAAGCGTGATTTATAACTCCAAAGAACACGTTTCCACTGCTCCAGAGTCCAATGGCGGCGAGCTTTACACCACTCAAGCCGATGCTTTGCATTTGCGCATTGGTGATCTTGTGTGCGGCTGCTCGGTCATGGAAACTAATTTCATGAAGCTCCGACAAACAGACAAACAGTTATTTTGCTGACGTTGCAGTTTTGGAACTCGTAGTGAGGTTGCAACCGAGGACAGACCATTTATGCGCTTCCGCACTCGGCGGGCCCATTCTGTTGAGCTTGTCTGGTCTACCAGTTCACGGTTGAGCCTTGTTGCTCCTAGACATTTCCGCTTCACTATAACAGCACTTACAGTTGACCGGGGCATTTCTAGCAGGGCAGGAATGTGGTGAACTGACTTGTTGGAAAGTGGATCCTATGACGGTGCCGCGTTGAAAGTCACTGAGCTCTTCAGTACGGGTCATTCTACTGCCACTGTTTGTCTATGGAGATTGCATGGCTGTCTGCTCAATTTAATTACCTGTCAGCAATGGGTGTCGCTGAAATAGCTGAATCCACAAATGTGAAGGGGTGTCCACATACCTCTGGTATTAGTGTAGACGCTCTGTCCTGCTACTGGTAGGCCAATAACATTATGTTGAACTGACCTGAACAGGTTTAGGCTGGTCATCTATGATAATGTAGGCTATAGCTGAGGTATAACCTCGATCTGCATATCACTAACAAGCTGCTGTTATACATTATAACCTAGCCTACTTTACATAATATAACATCTACATATCACTAACAAACTCTACTATACATTATAACCTAGTCTACTTTAACAAATATAAACATCTACATATCACTAACAAACCACTACTATACATTATAAACCTAGTCTACTTTACATAATATACCATCTACACTATCACTAACAACCCACTACTGTACATTATAACCTAGCCTACTTCACACAATATAACATCTCTTACTGATGCAAAAAAAACGGATCAAAGATGATCAAAGATTTCCCCCTCAGATCAATCATGTCCGTTTTAGCCCTTCTGTCTATATTCTCAGATACGTTTAGTAAATAACTGATTGAAAGACAATAAATAGCCTACTGTTAGTGAATACACATAATTGTGAGACATGACCTTGTTGTGCTGTACTGTCTATAACTACCTTAACAAACAATTACTTAATATTATTATTATTATTATTATTATTGTTGCTGTACTGTCTATAACTACCTTAACAAACAATTACTTATTATTATTATTGACAGTTACCATGGAGATGAAATGTCACAACTACATGTTCATGTGATGCATTAAAATCACCTGACTGTTTCGATATGTCTGTTAGTAAATGTTTTATTTATCAAAGAGATAATGAATAAATAAGAACAATTAACATTCAAGAATTAGTTGTCACCGTGTTAACCACAACCAACATGCTGGATCTCTGTTTAGGGGTCAGTGCTCTGAAATGAGTCTCTCTGGGAGAGAGAGGAGGGGCCCTGCCCTTAAAATGCATCTGTGTGGGGACATGACACCAAAGCTAAGAGGTAAGATGACAATTTCATGAAGAATTTATTAAGTTATTTCCAAAATAAATAGCTACCTTAAGATGAATGCACTTACTGTAAATCACTCTGGATAAGAGCATCTGCAAATCAGGGTTCTCAATCCGGGGTCTGTGGAGGTACTGCAGGGTTCTCAATCCGGGGTCTGTGGAGGTACTGCAGAGGGTTCTCAATCGGGGTCTGCGGAGGTACTGCAGGGTTTTCTGCAATCCGGGTCTGTGAGGTACTGCAGGGGTGTTCTCAATCCGGGGTCTGCGGAGGTACTGCAGGGGTTCTCAATCCGGGGTCTGCGGAGGTACTGCAGGGGTTCTCAATCCGGGGTCTGTGGAGGTACTGCAGGGGTTCCGCGGCAACCTGACTGTACTCGTTGCAATGTAAGACATTTGATAGAATTTCCACATGACACGACCACTTTGCCTACTCTTAATTATTGCCTAATATAATGGAATGCATTTTTTTTTTWACCAATTCTGATCGTTGTTACAAACAGTATTTTGACAATATTACCGTTATATCAACACACTCTTCACACCCGTTTAACAAATCTAAATAGCTTTGGCATAGTAGGCATCAAGTCCCTTGCCAATAATGTTGCCTACAATGTTGCATACAATGTACATTTTCATCGAACACATGTTACGCCCTAGATTCCTTCAATTGCCCAATTTATAGCCATGCCCAATTTAGGATTGCTTTTTAACAATGTGATGTTGTGCTCCAAAGGGATAACTTGAAATAACATGATGAGAGAATTAAATAATCAAAAGAAAAACCTGTTTATTATACACTCTTAGAAAAGAARGTTCCTTATAGAACCAAAAAGKTTTTTACATTTTTCCCCTTAAACCACTCGAGTGTTGCTTTAGCAGTCTCAAATCTCTTGAAGACTCCAACAGGTTTCCCTAAAAAATGTCCCTGTATTTAGCGCCATCCATCATTCCTTCAATTCTGACCAGTTTYCCAGTCCCTGCCGATGAAAAACAAACCCACAGCATGATGCTGCCACCACCATGCTTCACTGTGGGGATGGGGTTCTCATTTTTGTCTCATCTGACCAGAGTACCTTCTTCCATATGTTTGGGGAGTTTCCCACATGCGTTTTGGTGAACACCAAATGTGTTTGCTTATTTGTTTCTTCAAGCAATGGCTTTTTCTGGCCACTCTTCCGTAAAGCCCAGCTCTGTGGAGTGTATGGCTTAAAGTGGTCCAATGGACAGATATTCCAATCTCTCCTGTGGAGCTTTGCAACTCATTCAGGGTTATCTTTGGTCTCTTTGTTGCCTCTGATTAATGCCCTCCTTGCCTGGTCAGTGAGTTTTGGTGGGCAGCCTTCTCTTGGCAGGTTTGTTRTGGTGCCATATTCTTTCCATTTTTTAATAATGGATTTTATGTTGCCCTATGGGATGTTCAAAGTTTCAGCTCCCTCCATCAGATACCATGTCTACATCAGGTCTAAGACATGGTGGTGGCCTTCACGACCTACAGGTTTCAAGATACCATGTCTCCATCAGGTCTAAGACGTGGTGTTGGCCTTCACGACCTACAGGTTTCAAGATACCATGTCTCCATCAGGTCTAAGACGTGGTGGTGGCCTTCACGACCTACAGGTTTCAAGATACCATGTCTCCATCAGGTCTAAGA
>NW_019942563.1:4449-9838 GCF_002910315.2 Salvelinus sp. IW2-2015 | reverse complement strand
CCTTCACGACCTACAGGTTTCAAGATACCATGTCTCCATCAGGTCTAAGACGTGGTGTTGACCTTCACGACCTACAGGTTTCAAGATACCATGTCTCCATCAGGTCTAAGATGTGGTGTTGACCTTCACGACCTACAGGTTTCAAGATACCATGTCTCCATCAGGTCTAAGAAGTGGTGGTGGCCCATCTTTGCATGGTCTCTCAACAGTGCACTCGTAAACAGCCATTTCTTTTAAAGAGACGTTATGGGAGGAACCATCGACCTGCTCACCTTCTCACGGATAGCGGCACAGTCTCTTATGCAAAAGTTTGTCCCGAAACCACTAAGCCACGGAAGGAGATCGCTACTGGCTGCTACTGTTGAAGATCAGGCAAGATATGACAAGGCTTCTCACTGGCCAATCAACACGATGCACCGGTTCCAGAGAAGTTGTCATTGTGACAAACGCACTACCTATGCATGTGAGAAATGCAAGCGCCACTGCACATTGAGTGCTTCAAGATATACCACGGACAGTGGAAAAGGAGATAAGAGTGAATGAAAAAGCCAATAGAAGACAAAGACAAGTCAATAAAGGGTGAGGAGAAGCAGTACAACGGACTCTAGGAAGAAAAGACAAGTCAATAAAGGGTGAGGAGAAGCAGTACAACGGACTCTAGGAGGAAAAGACAAGTCAATAAAGGGTGAGGAGAAGCAGTACAACGGACTCTAGGAAGAAAAGAAAAGTTGATAAAGGGTGAGGAGAAGCAGTACAACGGACTCGGAAGAAGGAAGAGGAAGAAAAGAAAGGAAGAAAAGAAAAGTCAACGAAAWAGAATCAAAATGACTGAAATGTTTTTGGGAAAAAAGGTCAGTTGATTCAAGACATCCTGTATGACAGGTCTGACTGATTGTAGTTCAAAATAGTGATGCACAAACTAATCATGCACTTGGTTCTGAAGCCTCTATGATATATATTATTTTGTTCAGTGTAGGCCTCTACTTGAATGCATATTTTACAGGCTACCTCTATCCTAAATGTTACCTGTATGTTCAGTGGGAATGACTCACACAACTGCAATACAGTTGTTAGTGAATGTTGCACTAAAATGTCACAATGACAATGTTACAATGAGTATTGCACTAAAGTACAAGTTCAAATGTTACAATAAAGTTACAATATTAATGTTTCAGTACATGTTGTACTAAAGTAACAATGTTACAATGTATGTTACAATAAAGTAACAATGTTACAATGTATGTTACAATAAAGTAACAATGTTACAATGGAACTGTCAAAGTATCGGACCAGAGAGAGAGTGAAATCCACCGTCAGCAGCCGAGGTGAATGCTCGAGGTGTTGCTGTATCGACTCGATCATTCTCTCAGATCCTCGTGATTACAGCTGGAGTCTGTAGGTCTGACAGCATTGTGGGTAGCGGGACTCTACGATCTAGGTCAACGTTGGTTCCCATTCCACGAGAGCCAGCTGATCTTTACAGTCGACGAGAGCAGCATTGAGTTTGGCTCGTCGTAGGGTTCTGGCATAGTGTTTAGGGCCAAACCACGTAGTATTGTGCTAGTCAGTGGTTTACATCTTACCGATAAGTCGCAGGTCGATGCAGAAATTGGACAAGGAAATACTACATTCCCTCGCCCACTCTCATAGAAGTCAGCGCTCTATATCTGGCTTCTTTTATGCTAATCAGGCGTTATAGTGTGATTTTAATCTTGATCATAGATGACACGATGTCTAGTGGTTTGTGCCACAATTGCGGTAAACACTTTTTGTTTTGATCGTTGGTGGGGGTTTGTTAGGAGTGTTTATTCAGATTCCTATAAATTATTAACAGTATGGGATATCAAGCCATTATAGCCAGCCTACAGTTGGGTTTCTGTGTGATGCATGACTGTGGCACCTATAAAAGATAGTAATATCAGACCAATACAGAACATTGTTGTAAATACATTTTTCTCACATTTTCCTCACTGCTGTGGTAGGTGGCGGACAGGCATGGTTCATTTAGGAGTTGATCCTGGTATGATATGATGATCTCGGCTAGTCACATTCGCAGATGTAAGGTGACGACAGGCATTAGGTCCCGAGGTTATTCTAGTGATTTGCCCTGTTAGTGGTGAGAGGACGATGGGGGTGCTGTTTCCAGCCACCTGATGACTCCGCATGTGTGGACACCGTCACCCTTAGTCCGCGGTTGTTCCTGCGCGCTGTGCGGGCTGTCCATCGTTCAGGTGGACCTGGGCCTCTGGGTGCTGGCCTCCAGGCGTTTAGAAGTGTTTATCAGAGACAGCCAAGTTTACAGACATGGCACGTCACACCACTCAGTAAGGGGCTGAGGTGGGGAAGCAGTGTATATGTGAATATGGAAATGGACAATCACTAATAAAACGATTGGATAGTTAAATATAAGTATGTAAATCAGCCTGATTGTGATACTAGAGTTCACAATTGCTTATGATCCGATAATTTAAGTTATTGTTTCATATCGTACTAATATAGACGGCTCCTGGTAATGAAATGCTTATATCTAGGCTGGGCGGTTGGTATCCACGTACCTAATGTACAGTGGCTATGGGGTTGTTAGGAGTGTGTTATCAGCCAGTGTGGACACCTCCTAGTGGTGTGAGGTTATCAACATGGGACCATTAGTTGGGTTTAGGAGTGTTTATCAGACCATGTGGACACCATCCTAGTGGTGGGGTTGTTAGGAGTTTTACCGACCATGTGGACACCTCCTAGTGGTGGGGTGTAGTGAAGGATGTTTTATCACCATGTTAACAACTCTAAGTGTGTGTGAGTTGTTAAGGAGTGGTCTTATCAGCACCTCAGTGTTGGACACTCTCTAGTGGTGGGGTTGTTAGGAGTGTTTTATCAGACGCATGTGGACACCTCGCTAGTGGTGTCTGGGTTGTTAGGAAGTGTATTGATCAGACCTATATGTAGGACACCTCCTAGGGTGGGGTTGGTTATGAGGAGTGTGTATTTCAGACCATCCATGTGGACTACCCTAGCCTACGTGGTGGGGTAGTTTGTTAGGAAGTGTTTATAACAAGACTCATGTCGGAACCTCCTAGATTGTTGTGTGGCGGAGTTGATAGGAGTGTTTATCAGACCATGTAGTGGACACGCCTTCCTAGTCGGTTCGGGGTTGTTTAGGAGTGGTTTTATACAGACCATTGTGGGGACCCTCACCTAGTGGTGGGTTGTTAGGATGTGTTATAATCAGACCATGTGGACACCTCGCTAGCTGGTCGGTGTTCGAGATAGTTGTTAATCCAGTCCCATGTGGCACACCTCCTAGGAGTGGGGGTTCGTTAAGGAGTGTGGTTAGTCAGCACCTGATGTGGACACCTCCTAAGTGGTCGGGCGTGTTAGAGAGTCGTATTAATCAGACCATGTGGGACCTCCTAAGTGAGTTGGGTTGTGGTGTTAATACAATAGTTGGACTCTAGTGTGGTTGTTAGATTTACAGACCATGTGGACACCTCCTATGTGGAGAGTGTTATCAGACCTGGACTCTGGTGGGTGTTTAAGGAGTGTTTATCAGACCTGTGGATACCTCCTAGCGGTGGGGTTTGTATAGGCAGTCGGTTTAATCAGAACCATGGGTCAACTGCCTAGTAGTCTGGGGTTGATTAGGAGTGGTTATCAGACATGTGAGACACCCCTAGTGGTGGGGTTGTAGGGTGTTTATCAGACCATTGTGAACTATCGATCCTAGTGGTGGGCCGTTGTTAGGTAGTGATTGTATCAGACATAGTTGAGAACACGCTTCCTAGTGGTGGGGTTTGTAGCGAGTGTTTTCAGACGCATCATGGACACCTCCTAGTGGGGGTTGTTAGGAGTGTTAATCCAGACCATGTGGACACCTCCTAGTGGGGGGTTGTTAGGAGTGTTTATCAAGACCATGCAGTGGACACACCCTAGTGGTGGGGTTGTTAGGAGTGTTTTATCAGACATGTGGACACCTCCTAGTGGTCGGGGTTGTTAGGAGTGTTTAATCAGACCATGTGACACCTCCTAGTGGTGGGTTGTTAGGAGTGTTATCAAGACCATGTTGGACACTCTAGTGTGTGGGGTTGTTAGGAGTGTTTATCAGACCATGTGGAACCTCCTAGTGGTGGGGTTGTTGAGATGTTATCAGACCAGTGGACACCTCACTAGTGGTGGGTTGTTAGTGAGTGTTTATCAGACCATGCTGGAACAACCTCCTAGTGGTGGGGATTGTGGAGTGGTAAGCTTGTGCATCCTATGGGTTAGGAGTAACAACTGGTGGACACCTCCTAGTGGTGCGCGTTGTTAGGATGTATCGCATGTGGCCTCCCTATGGTGGGGTTAGTATCAGACCATGTGGACACTCTCCTACGTGGTGGGGTTGTTAGGAGAGTGTTTTATCAGACCATGTGGGGAACGTCCTCGTGGTGGTTGTTAAGGAGTGTTTATCAGACCATGTGGACACTTCCTAGTGGTCGGAGTTGTTATGGCAGTGTTTTATCAATGACCATGTAGGACACCTCCTAAGTGGGTGGGGTTGGTCTCAGGAGTGTTAAGCAGACCATGTGGACCGCCTCTACTAGTGTGGTTGTTAGGAATGGTGTTTATCAGAACCAATGGTGGAGCACCCTCCATAGTGGTGGGGGTGTTAGGAGTGTTTTTATCAGACCCTGTGGGAACAACAACTAGTATCGCCAAGGAGGAAGACGGACTGGAATTGAGTTCAAATGGCCAGTTTAATACATTTACATACTGTTATCCTCTGTACCACACGTTTAATACATTTCCAAGTGATACGCTCTATCACAGTTTTAATACATTACTAAGTGATCCTTCTATCACAGTTTAAACAATTTACATAGTGATCCTCTGATCACAGTTTAAATACATTTACATAGTGATCCTCTATCAACAGTTTAATACATTTACAAAGGATTCTCTTCACAGTTTAATACAATTATGACATAATGGACCTCTATCACCAGTTTAATACATTTACATGATGGATTCGCTCACAGTTTTAATACATTTACAAGTGATCCCTATCCCAGTTTAATACATTTAACAAAGTGATGCCTCTATCAAGTTTTAATACATGTACATAGTGATCCTCTATCACAGTTTAATACTATTTAAAAAGTGTCCTATCCGTTCATTTAAAGTGACCTCAAGACAGTTTAATACATTTTACAAAGTCGATCCTCTATCCAGAGTGTTAATAACATTTACAGGTTCTTGACAGTTAATCTAAAGTGATCCTCTGATCACAGTTTAATATATTTAATAGCTCGATCCTCTATCCCCGTTTAAATATGTTTTGGGTATTAATGTAGTCAGAGCTGTTTCGTTGGGGGTAGCTGTACGTCAGACCTGGAGTCAAACTGGGAGGGAGATC
>NW_019942563.1:0-1084 GCF_002910315.2 Salvelinus sp. IW2-2015 | reverse complement strand
CATTATTTACAATGTAATCAGAAAAGACCAACAGAAAAGGGACTAAATGTTCTGTAAACAGTTGTGTAAAACTCAGCAGATATACCATCAGTCCCAGGAGACGTATTATTTTTAAGTTGTTCAATAGAATAAATGATATGTTCAACTATAATAGGGTCATCACACTGTTACCTGTCAGCCTCACCAACTGATTTCACATCCCCCAGACAAATCAAAACAAAGAGTTGAGGACACCTCACAATACTGTAGAAGTTGAGGACACCTCACAATACTGTAGAATATGAGGACACCTCACAATACTGTAGAAGATGAGGACATCCTCACAATACTGTAGAAGTTGAGGACACCTCACAATACTGTAGAATATGAGGACACCTCACAATACTGTAGAAGATGAGGACACCTCACAATACTGTAGAATATGAGGACACCTCACAATACTGTAGAATATGAGGACACCTCACAATACTGTAGAAGTTGTAACTAAAGATGGAGATTCATGTGGGATCATCTGTGATGAGACCAGTCATATTTAATTGCTGAATTGTATTATTTTTAGAGTGGTATTTTTCTAACCTGAAAAAAAATATCTGATTCATTTAGTTCATCCTCCTCTAGCCATTTCTACCTACATCTGATAACGGTTCCGTCAGCTTTCAGTTTATACATATCATCYAACTTGTGTTGTAGATCAAACAGAACAGATTTGTCCTCCTCTGAAAGACTTTCAACAGACTTTTGAGCAAGACAGGTGATGTTTGTAATTACACTTTCTTCTTCAGCTCTCCTGGTCTTGGCAACAATACTCTCATGTTAACTTGCATATTTTCCAACCTTAAAAAGATCCCAGTTATTACTGTATGAATTGTTATTCATAGTGTTGTTCCAGAAGTGTGTAATTACATTGTTTATCTCCATCTGGACCAACTCATGTTTTAATATAGAGCTATTAAGCTTCCAATAGGATTCTCTGCCAGGGCCATTATCAGAGATAAACAGTGTAATGTCAATATAAACAGCTCTATGGTTAGTAAGGGCCATTATCAGAGATAAACAGTGTAATGTCAATATAAACAGCTCTATG
>NW_019942562.1:896323-913924 GCF_002910315.2 Salvelinus sp. IW2-2015 | reverse complement strand
CCGGCCAGCTATCACCCGCTCGTAAAGCTCGACGGTGTCTGACAATTATATCCAACAGAAACCTGCTGGCACGGCAATAGTGAGAGCGAGATACAAGAGAGATGCAGGTAGCAGCAGTGATGCCCAGTATCGCTCCAGTACGCACTGATGAGTGGTAGCCTACGTGCCCCGCTCTGTCTCACCCTCTACTGATACACCTGCTTTGTCCCACAATCAAATCCCATACAGTTTTATTATACCTCATTCTCACCAATGGAGTCTAATCTTACTGAAAAATCACTAATCAAATAAATCAAAGTTGTATTGGTCCATACACATGGTAGCAGCTGTTCATTATGCAAGTTTAGCGAAATGCTGTTAGCACTCTTCTATGATCAGGTGGCGGCCTGTATTAGCATCTCAAAGTAGGATTCGTTATGATTTAGGGGTTCAACCCTCTATCACTTCTTGCCTTTTAGATTAGGATAGAAGACGTATGGAAAGAGGGGGTTGCGACCGGGTGTCTCAGGTTGCTGGATCAGTACTCTTATTTGCTTTTCTTGTGAGTAAGATGGTAGTGGTCTCCGTTCACGGCTTAGTGGTTCCCCAGGTTCTGGTTCACTGCCACTCATAAATTCTTGCATCCCGTTCTCTATCCACCCCACTTCTTCGCACTCATTAACACCCAATTTTTGCTTTCTAGTTCACCCACCACCTTGCACTCCTACGATACCTTGTCACCTGCGCTACATCATTCTCCATACTCACCACCTGCTGCTCGTTTCCATCCCTCATTTACAAAACTCCCAATGAATTCACCCCCTCGTAGTCGGTCGATTTCTTCAAACACCCACTGCTTACGTCTCATAGTACCAATAGTCTGCCGATCTTCACACTGCAACGCAGATTCACCCTGTGTTTGGCCAACTTGCACGCAACCCTTATGTTAGGACACCCCCCGATCTGCACGTCTAGCCTGCTACGCTGGTCACACTGCACGCAGGACCGATGTGGTCACATCATGCACGCATGACCTGTGCTTGTCAACACTGCACTTTCCAATTCCCGTTCTCCAAACATTTAGCAAATGCCCTTGCGCAGTCAATTTTGGCTCGATGAGGTTCTTGGTGTGATATATAGCGAAAAATCAGCGTTAGCGAAACATCTAGCCTTCCCAAAAATGTGGTTCTCTATTTCACCTGCTTCAGACTAGGCTTTAGCTTAACAGTCCTCTTAGGTTTTCATAAACAGCTGTATCTGAGCGTACCTGTGGTTTGCGTTTACTAAACACACACACCACTCCAATTCGGTGCAACTCTTCTCTACTCAGTCCAACATTTGTTTTCCACGCCCCGTTTGTTTCTTAGCCTTTGACTCAAACATCTAAGCTCCCATTCTCTCGCTATTTCTTTAACGATGTGGCGTCAGACCGCGCCATTGCTCTATTAACCCCATTCGAAGCATAGCAAACCCCAATACGTGATCACCCCATTCTCTATTCACCCTCTTCATCTTTCACCCATTCCATTCACCGCCTATTCTCTACATCCGCTACCCCCCAGTTCTTCTATTCTCATCCCCATTCTTCCGTCACCCTTCCCCTATCTTCCTATCCCTAATCCTGCCATCTCATTCTGTCAATCTCTTCGACCCCCGTTTCCTCTCACATGATCATCCTCCACTTCTCTCCTATTTTCCCTCCATCCTTTCCTATATTCTACCCCCCCAACCGTCCTCCCATCTCCTCTCCCTCCAGATGTCTTCTCCTCTACTTTTCATACCCCCTCCCTCTCTCCAGAGTCTCTTGCACCCTCTCACTCTTTCTCCTTATTCACCCTCTCATGTCCTCGCCTCTCTCTCACACTACCCTCCCCTCACTCCACCTTCGTTAGTCCTCAATCCCCAGAGCCATCTCTTCCCTCCTTTCTTCCATCCCTCCCTCCCCACTCCCTCCTCCACCCTTCCCCTTCCCTCGCCTCTTCTCCCTCCCCTCCCCCTTCTCTCCCTCCCTCCTCCACCCCCTCCCTCATTACTCTCCAATCTCTCTCTTTCTCCCCTGTCCCCTTCTACTTCAAGAATTCCTCTACTACCTCATATCCTTTCTCCTACTCCTCTCTCTGCTCTGCTCTCCTACGCTCCTCCTCATTCTTTTTCGTCTCTTCTATACTCTTTCACCCTTACTCTCTCTGCTACGTGCCCCTGCCGTTCCAATCTCTAAGTAGTGCAACCTCTTTCCATATTTTTTCTTCCTCGATCGTCTATCGTCGTATCCCGTCTAACCCTTTCGCATCTGTCTGGCTGTCTCAGCCTAGTCCTCCATTCATTCAGGGCCTGATCTTGTCCGTGCATCAGACAGAGTGGTGCCATTTCCTTACTCCGACCTTGATTACGGCCAAGTTGCGCCATTGGCACGGAACTGAGGTCTTGGTTATAATAGCCAACTTCTATCAATTCTAGAAGAGCGAATCGATAGACACGTGCCGACACAGCGCTATGGTAATTACCAGTAGACTCATCTGTGAGCAGCTTAAGTTATGACCTTTAACCTTAATATAATCGAGCCTCTATAGGCTCGAGGATCTGCATCAGCTGGTCACCTACAGTATCCATTACCTAACACTATGTCAGCCATTTCTAAACATTACTACAGTTTTGATTGCTTCATGTAGTGATTGTTTTCAAAGGATACCTTGCCCTTTTTTTTTTTTTGTTTTTTTTTCATTGTTTGTCAGTTCATTGAAGTTTGGATTGGATTGTTGCATTTACGACTGCAGAGGCGATTAATTTCTGTATATGGGTCAATATGTATACTGTTTATGTTCCATACTTAGCGGACCAAAACCAACCAAATCTCCACAGCTGTTGAATAATTACCAGTCCACATGCTGCGTTAATAGTGGCGCGAATGTCTAATCCTTATTTGCCACTTTGGATAACCGACATGGGTGGGGTAACGACTAATCTAATTATAGAGATGTTATTTATATTTAATGCAATTTCTCATTTTATTGCAGAGCATAGATCATCCTACATAATTCATATTGCTTTGACCTATGATGATTCATTATTTGCCTGGGTGAAGATCATGAGAGGACTTCATGGCTTAGATATAAAATAGTGTTTTGCTGTAGCTATAATATATTCTGAGTTGTTGGATAACCCCTTTCCCCGAAAGGTATCAGTACTCCCACAATCATTGCCAATGATATCCGACAGTTTTGAAGCGTGGCTGGATAGTGTGTATTATAGGTTATGGATTCATTGTAGGGGAATGTTGAAAACGCGCCCGCCCGTCATACCGCACATCCCCGTCCCCGTATTACAGTTTAAAGACAAAGAGGCAATTAGACTAGAGTAATGTGTTCTGGTAACTCACTACACTGTGGGCTTTGTGCAGGGGCTGTTAAGGGTTTAATATCCTTGTGGTTGGTGAATGTGTGTATTGCAGCCTGAAGTAAGGGCCACCCTGATTCCCTAAGATAGTGCGACTACTTTTGCCACGGGGCTCTGAATGGGGTTATGTATTTTGTTTGAGGTCATTTCATGAGATCCAGAAGAACAGACATGCTTTAAAACTCCTGGGTCACAACAACACAGAAGTGTTGATATCAAATGGGTTCTATCCCTGTGTAACTAGCCCAGTGGTGAATAACCGATTGAAAAGAGATAATCCGAGGGGGCACTTACGCGTGAATGGTCTCTCGCTGAATGGGATTGCGAACCGATGTTGTGATGACAAGAGGTGATGTCGAGAGCGATGTGAAACTTATGAATATCTAGGAGAATGTAACAATTTGAGAAAAATGAAAAAAGAAAAAAAAAAAAAAAAAAAAAAAAAAAAAAAAGAAAAAAAAAAAAAAGAAAAAAAAAAAAAAAAAAAAAGATGATGAAAAAAAAAAAGATGTAAAACGGAAAGATGAGAGAAAAAAAAAAAGTTAAAATAAAAGTAGAGAAGCACGTTGGCTCTAATGTTGACAACGATTTCACAGAGGGAATAGCAGAGATATAATGAGAAGCTGTTTAATCCTGGGGGTGAAATAGAGGATGGGAGTAATAGAGATATAGTAGCTTAGACGTGACATATGACGAGCAGCGCAATGAATTTTGCGTAAGACCAAGAATCCCAGCCCGTATCGAGTGATACGAGGAACTTGAGTGGGTATCTCACTTCTGTGTCACCAGAATACATCGTTGGGTGAAAATAACGTTGAATTGAAAAGAGAATGGGGTGAAATACCTGGAACGGAGCCGTGTTCTTCTCCTTCTAGAAGAACGGAGTTGTGAGATAGAGTGAGAATGGGGGAGTAGTAAAAAGACCGCTCAGCCTAACACGCGGACTTTGCCCATTTCAGGGCAGTGAATTTAGGGGAGCCGAAATGGTGCATTAATGGAATGCTTGTTCGTGATGGGACAAATAGCAGTTTGAGGTTGAATAGGAGAATGGTCGAGTGGAATAGAGAATGGGAGATGATTTTAGTGAAATGAGGAATGGTGGAGAGGCGACAGACAGAAACCGGGTAATGGGAGGAAGGTGAGAATAAGGTGGAATATGACGAGAAAATGTGGGAGAGAAGGAGGTAGGGTAAGAGAGAATGAGGGTAATGAATAGAAGAATGGAGTACGTGAGTAGATGGGAGATAATAGAGAAATGGGGAGTAGAGTTAAGTAGAGTGAATGGGTGTAATAGAGAATGGGGAGGAGAAAGAGAGGGATGGTGATAGAGGAGAATGCGGGTTGAAGGTGCGAGTCAGTAATAGAGAATGGAGAGTGAATAGAGAATGGGGTGAAGAGAATGGTGTGAATAGGAGAATGGGTTGAATAGAGGAATGGGGTGAATAGAGAATGAGAGTGAAGAGGAATAGAGCTGGGTGGAATAGATGTGGGTCTAATAGAGAACGGGCGTGAATACGATGGTTAGGATAGAGGAACGGGGTGAATAGAGAATCGGGGTGAATGAGGGAGGAGGTTAATAAGAATGGGTGATAGAGGGGATGAGAATGAATGGAGGAATGTGAAATAGAGATGGGGTTAAAGAAATGGGGTTAATAGAGATGGGTGGAATAGAGAAATGGGTGATATGAGAAATGAGAGTGAATAGAGACGGGGTGAATAGAGAATGGGGTGATAGAGAATGAGGTGAATAGAGAATGGTGAATAATGGTGGTTAATAGAACGGGGTGAATAGATGGGGTTAACCCCATCTAGTCACCCCATTCTCTATTCACTCCATCGTCACCCCATCCTCTATTCACTCCATCTAATCCCCCATTCTCTAGTACCCATTCTCTATTCACTCCATCTAGTCACCCCATCCTTCTATTCACTCCAATCTAGTCACCCCATTTCTAGTCACCCCATTCTCTAGTTCACCCCGTTCTCCTATTCACCCCATCTAGTCACCCCATTCTCTATTAACCCCATCTATTCACCCGTTCTCTATAATCCCCATCTAGTCACCCCATTCTCTATTCACCCCATCTAGTCACCCCATCTTAGTCACCCATTTCTCTATTAACCCCATCTATTCACCCCATTCTCTATTCACCCATTCTCTATTCACCCATTCTCTATTCACCCCATTCTCTATTTAACAGAGAATGGGGTGAATAGAGAACGGGGTGAATTGGAGAATGGGTTAATAGATGGGTTAATAGATGGGTGAATGGGAATGGGGTGAATAGATGGGGTGAATAGATGAATGGGGGTGATAGAGAACAGGGTGAATGGAGAAAGGTGAATAGAGAATAGGGTGAATAGAGAAGGCGGTGACTAGATGGGGTGAATAGAGAATGGGGTAATAGAGAATGGGGTTAGATAGTGGTGAATAGAGAATGGGGTGAATAGAGAATGGGAGGGTTAATAGAGACGGGAGGTGAATGAGAACGGGTGATAAGGATGGAGAGGTTGAATAGGAGAATGGGTGAATAGAGAATGGGGGTGAATGATGGGGTTGAATAGAGAATGGGGTGACATAGATATGGAGAAGTTATAGAGAATAGGGGTGACTAGATGGTAATAGAGAATAGGGAAGTGATAGGAATGGTGTGACTGAGAATGGGGTGATAGAGAATAGGGTATGAGGGTGAATAAGAAGGTGACTAGATGTGAATTAGAGAATGGGGTGATAGAGAATGGCGGTAATAGATGGGGTGAATAGAGAATGGGTGGGATAGATGGCGGTTATAGAGAATGGGACTAGATGGGTTAATAGAGATGGGGACTAGAGAATGGGTGAATAGAGAATAGGGTGAATAGATGGGGTGAATAGAGAATGGGGTGACTAGAGGGGTGAATAGAGAAATGGGGTGAATAAGAATGGGGTGAATAGATGGGTTAATGAGGGAATGGGGGTGACTAGAGAATGGGTGACTAGAGAATGTGGGTGAATAGAGAATGGGGGTGAATAGGAATGAGAGGTGAATAGAGAATGAGGTGAATAGATGGGGTTAATAGAGAATGGGGTGAACGATAGAGGTGGTGACTAGATGGGTGAATAGAGAATGGGTGATCTAGATGGGGGTTAATAGAGACGGGGTGAATTAGATGGGGGTTAATAGAGAATGGGTGACTAGATGGGGTGATAGAGAATGGTGACTAGAGAATGGGGTGAATAAGAATGGGTGAATAGAGAATGAGTGAATGATGGGTTAATAGATGAATGGGTGACTAGATGGGTAACTAGATGGGGGAGATAGAGATGGGGTGATAAGGGGTTATAGAGAGGGGTGATAGATGGGGTTAATAGAGAATGGGGGTGACTAGATGGGTGACTAGATGGAGGGAGGAATAGGAGAATGAGGGTGACGTAGATGAGGGTTAATAGGAGAACGGGGTGAATAGATGGTTAATAGAGAATGGTGGGTGTATAGGAGGAATAGAGAATGGGAGTGGAGATTAGAGAATAGGGTGAATAGAGAATGGGTGAATAGAGGAAATGGGGAATGAGAATAGGGTGAATAGATGGGGGTGAATAGAGAATGGGGATGAATAGGAAAGGATGAATAGAGAATGGGCAGTGAATGAGGGTGAATGAGAAGGGGTGAATGAGAGAATGGGAATAGAGAATGAATGGAGGTGTAATAGAGAATGGGTGAATAGAGAATGGGTGAATAGGAGAATGGGGGTGAATAAAGGTGAAGTAGAAGGTGAATAGATGGTTAATAGAGAATGGGAGGTGAAGGGAGATATAGGAAGTAGAATAGATGGTTAAAGGAGAATGGGTGAAGGAGAATATGGTGAATA
This sequence comes from Salvelinus sp. IW2-2015, assembly GCF_002910315.2. Classification (NCBI taxonomy): domain Eukaryota; kingdom Metazoa; phylum Chordata; class Actinopteri; order Salmoniformes; family Salmonidae; genus Salvelinus; species Salvelinus sp. IW2-2015. The sequence continues at coordinate 906,703 of NW_019942562.1, read as the reverse complement.
GATGGGGTTAATAGAGATAGAGGGTGGAAATGAGAGAATAGGGTGATATAGATGTGTTAAGAGAATGGGGGGAATAGATGGAAGGTTATAGAGAACGGGGTGAATAGATGGGTTAATAGAGTAATGGGATGAATGGAGTGAAGTAGGTGAATAGATGGGGTTAATAGTGAGAACAGGGGTAATAGATGGGGTTAATGAGGAGAATGGGTGAAATAGAGGATGGGGGGTACTAGAGGATGGGAGGGTGACTTAGAGAAGAGGTGGATAGAGAATAGAAGAGTGGGAATAGAGAATAGGGGATTAAGAATAGGGTTAGAATAGAGGGGGTGATAGATGGTGTGAATGGAGAATAAGGGTAATAGATGGGGTGAATGGGAAGGGGGGTGAATAGAGAATAGGGTGAAAGGAATGGGGTGAATAGGAGGGTGTAGTGAGAAGATGGCGAGATGGGTAGAGAATGGGAATAAGTATCTAGGTGCGCTCTTGTAACTCCGTTAGTGGGAGACCACCAGCACCAGGTTCATCTGGTACAGCAGACACTTGATTTCAGTGTTGGTGTAAGGTGAGAAAGGTGCTGCAGATTCGTCTCAATGTTTTTTGCCAATTCATTAATGTAGATTGTAACAGTTGGAACTTGAGCAGCCCTGTTTCACCCTGTCACCCCGTTCACCCTATTCACCCATCTCTATTCAACCTTTTCACCTGTTAAGAGATGATTGGGGTGAATAGATATTGTAGTTGTTTTAAAGCAGCAGGGCTGAAAGCTTTCGCTGTACCAGAGGTTTCAATCATTGTGTGAGCGTAAGCTTTGTGTGGTGGTGGTGTGAGGTGTGTGTGTGTGTGTTTGTGTGTGTGTGTTGTGTGTGTTGTGTGTGTGTGTGTGTTGTGTGTGTGTGTGTGTGTGTGTGTGTGTGTGTGTGTGTGGTGTTGTTGTTGTGTGTGTGTGTGTTGGTGTGTGTGTGTGTGTTGTGTGGTGTGGTGGGTGTGTGTAGAGAGAGAGAGAGAAAGATAATGTGTGTGTCTAGTGTGTGCGATCAGCGTGTTTGGCTGTAGAGGAGAGTGGCAGCGTGGAGAGAGAGAGATGTGTTCGCCCATGCAACAACTCTGTCAGCTCCGGCACCAGTGTCTCTGGCAGTAGGACCAGACAGAGGGACCCGGCCGGCCCCATGCCAGGATGGGTCATTCGATCCTGCTGTCCCTGCCTGGCTCTCTGCAACCAGATGTGAGCTGCAGCAGAGCAGAACTCGTCTTTATAATCCTGACTGTGTCCCAAATGGCACCCCGCTCTCTACATAGTGCACTACTTTAGACCAGAACCCATTGGGGATAGTGTGTCCTTTGGGATGCATTCTGTCTGTCTGGATCAGTTTAGTAAGAGGCTGCCAGGCTGTAGAGAGAGAGAGCTCTAGCAGAAAGAGAAACACACAGTATCATCAACCCTGCTGTCTCTTTTCTACTGACCACACATACTGCACAGGCTGATGATGATGATGATGATAGTGACGGGGTGATGATGGTGGTGAAGCTAACGGAACATTCACGCTTATAGCCTGCTACCATGTGCCCATTGCTGCGCTTATAATGTGAAGAAATAATAACATTTTAAGCTAAATGTTCTGATCTGTTTTGTCTGCCACATTGCGTAAAAAAGATGCTAGTGCTAGTGGTTGTATTAATTTGGGATCAAGCGTATCCCACAACTGTCCCAGACTATGTTTGGAATATTTATTTCTCACACAGAATTGAATAGGTCGACTTTTGACTATGGGGGATAGTAGATTGACATAGGCTAGTGCTTGCTGTTCGTTAGGCCTACTCATCTTGTTGGCTGATGAAAATCTGGACAGTTCTTCCAATATCTTCAATCGTAATTGGATAAGGACGCGTGCAGTTGCGTCCCGATGTGTCTGTCTTCACTTGTAGCCTGTGAGAAAGACCCGAGAAAGAGCCATGTGATTGAGAGAGGCTTAGGACTGCGCAGCACAACGCAGCACTCTGGGCCGCAGAAGGCATGTTTGCTTTAGGGTGCATTACGGCCATAAAGGGGATGCCGGCGTGAAATTCGAGGCATTATCAAGTGCTTGTCAAATTGTGAATGAGAGACTATTGGAGTGAGCTCATGCCATTCAAGCAACTTTTTTCAAATCATCATTAGAGTCGCATCATGCAGCCTTCCAATGTATTCAAAATCTAAACATATAGCCCAGCGTTTGTAGAACAACTAAAGTTACATTAATAACTCTGAATTAAGTATATAGGAGTACCCATTTCTTTGTTAAACGYTCAACACAATAGTCGCATGTGCGCACTCCCTCAAATCGTTTGGAGAAAATATTTATATTTTATTCAGCTTTGTTCAATTGTATTCATACTATAAAATAATGCCACGGAATTCTAAGCAAATCTTGTCTGCTAAATGAACTAGTGTATCCCGCAGCCATTTGGCATAGCCAGATCAGGTTCTAACATAAGGACAACTCAGAGTATGCTATTCTGTTCTTCTGAAATAGACAACGTTTTCTTCATATCATGCTTCTTTAGACCAGTCTAAAATAAATAATGGATTTATTGTGAAGTTGTAGGCTATATTACATGGATTTATTAGACTTTTTAAAATGTGTGGAAGCCAGGAGATGCTAAATGTGTTTGTTAATTAACGGTCAATTACCGTGAGACCGGCTGACGGAATTTTGTGCCCGCCACAGCCCTAGTCGTGATGATGATGATGGATTGCTCTCATAAAGCACCACTCATCTGAAAGTGTTTTACATACTGTGGGTCATCACAGGATGACAATGACCTAACCCTAACCCTGACCCTCTCCTCAAACCCCACCCTCCATCCCCATCCATCAATCATCCCCTTCCTCACCTCACCCCCCAGCTCACTTTGACAGGGCCCCTGTTATTCTATACCCAGACATGACAACTGGTCTCTCTCAAAATTGGCTGAGAGAAAGCTTAAGCTGGTGTATTTGTTGTCCTCCCCGTAAACATGATTAACTGTTTTCATTATCAACATTCGAGTTGCCTGGCTACTCATCCACAGAGCGCCGGCCAAMCGCCACGCCCACTAACGTTTCTTCTTCACCATGAGTTGATTTGCTCTCCTCACAGATGACTTTGCGAGTGCAAATCGTTCTGAATGGTCCCAGAAACCAGAACTGGCCTACACAAATCTTTGATTCATGTAATTTTAACATTAGCACAAACGACTTCTAGGATGTTAGGTTCAGACTGATGCATGGTGCAACCGATAGAGCAGCAGAATTAAATACGGGATGAGTCGTCTGGCAAACATTGGAGTAGCAGGCAACGTTTCTTAAAATAGGAAGAGATGACTCAATGAAAGTTAGACAAAGTCAAACAAACGAAGAAGATGATGTAAACGTTTGATGATTAGGAGCTTGTGTTGTTCTCTGTGAAACGTGTATGTATGACAAATTAAATTATGTAGACGGAAATGTATTCTCATGTTATGTGTGTGTGTGTGCGCACGCTGTGTGTGCATGTGTGACCTCAGACAGGGGAGTACGCCACTGATGAGGAGGAGGAGGATGAGGAGGCAGGGCCAGCTGCGGACAGGGCCAGAGACGGGGAGGGCGACGGCGAGAAGAGCATTGAGGTGTTCGATTTGCCAGAAGCGGATGACATCATTTCCCCCTCAGAGTTGGATGCCACCAAACTCTACCAGAAGTTCAGAGAGGTCACTTCACTTCCTCTTTCCTTGTCTCTTTTCCTCTACTTCTTTCCTTTCACCACTCTAAAAAAAGACAGAAGGTCCCAAAAAAAAGGTCTAGCTATAAATGTATTTTCCTCGACTTAATATCACTAATACTTTTGCCAAGCACTTTGTCAAACAACTCTTTCTTGTTCCTAACTGGAACGAAGTCAAAGAGTAGCAAATGACTGAAATAAAGTATTTGGCCGTTACTTTCTTCTAGAACCCTTTTGATTTGATTKATATTTTTTTCCTTTTTAAAGTAGCCAGCCTGCAAGTAATATTGATTAAAAAGCCTTACTACCACTGCTGGCACCAGGACATTTTGTCCCTCACGCCACACTTGCGTGACACACTTAACAAATTGCTCGAGCTGCACTGCGGTGTTCTGGATATTTAGTGAGAAATCATGTAATCTCTACTGTCCCAAAACCTCTGAACTCTCTCTGGGACTCTCTCATTCTCGCTCTCTTTTTCTCCCTCCTTTCTCTCTCTCTTTCTCTTCCTCTCTCTCGTTCTCTCTCTTTTCTCTATGGGACTCATTCTCTCCCCCGTTCTCTCTCTCCCTCTCTCTCTATTTCTCTCTCCCCCATTCTCTCCCCCTTTCTCTCTCTCTGAGACTCTCTCTCTTTCTGGGACTCTCTCTCTTTTCTCTCTCTGCTGTTCTCCTCTCTCTTCATCTTCTCTTTCTTTCTCTCTTCTCTCTTTCTTTCTCTCTTTCTTTCTCTCTCTCCTTTCTTTCTCTTTCTTCCACTTTTCTTTACTACCTCTTTCTCTCAACTTCTCTCATTCTACTGTGTCCTTCCTCTCTCTGCCTATTGACTCCTTCTTCTACTTTCTGCATTTCTCTTCTCCCTCTCTTCACGTCCGGTTCTGTGAGTCTCCTCAGTTTCAGTGGTAGAGAGTGCTGTCATGCATGGGATGTGGGCTCTCGTAGTGCTGTGTGTGTGTGTGTGTGTGTGTGTGTGTTGTGTGTGTGTGTGTGTGTGGTGTGTGTTGTGTGTGTGTGTGTGGGGTGGGAGCGTGTGTGTGTGTGTGTGTGTGTGTGTGTGTGTGTGTGCGGTTGTGTGTGTGTGTGTCTCTCTCTCTCCATGAGGCTTGTCCAGTACAGAGGCTGCTCAGCCAAGTGTTTGATCATCTAATCGACCTCTTCCCTTTCTACTCCCTCAGCTGCAGATCAAGCACACTGTCACCGAGGCAGAGATACAGAAGCTCAAAAACAAGGTAAGAAAGCTCCGCTACTATCATCTCTAAGAATGGTATAAAATACATTTACAAAGTACAATAAAAGCATGAGGAATAGACATATGTTTGGAAAAAGGACGTCATTGGACAGTGCAGTGGATAATAGTTTCTATTTCAAGTTATTTCTGAATATTTAAGGCAATTGCATGTGTATTTCAGAAGTTTAGCTCCGCTGCCTCTCTTGCAGTTTCGTGTCACAGGTGTCTGAGCGGTGAGTGAGCCAGTGGTTAAGTGAGAGTRACAGGCAAGCAGGCACAGACACAAGAGCTTTTTAAAAGTGTCTGGTTTATCCCCTGCATTCTGATAAGTGTTTTTTATTTAACTAGGCAAGTCAGTTAAGAACAAATTCTTATTTTACAATGACGGCCTACCCCGGCCAAACCCTCCCCTAACCCGAATGGCGCTGGGCCAATTGTGTGCCGCCTTATGAGGACAGTTTAGATCAAACTGCAGGAAGTGATCTAAAAAGCTCCGTAGATTATTAACTGAATTGAATGAGTGGATTTAGTGACATTGAAAGATAAGCTTGTTGGTGTAATACTCTGAGCCTGAGCTGATCTGGTGGTCGTTGGGAGACTGTTGCTTCAGAAGTTTTCCCTGACGAGGAGTAGAAGGATGTAATACAATAACAACATTTGAAAGGAGGTTGTGCCAATATACTAAACTCATTGAAGGGCTTGTTGCATGCTGGAGTTTGTCTTTGTTGTGAAGGCTGGTTAGTGACCCGTAAGTTAAGGTGTTCATCCCATAGCATAGTCTCATACCATAGTGCGTGCATGCGTGTGTGTGTGTCTGTGATCGTATCTGTGATTGTGTGTGTGTGTGTGTGTGTGTGTGTGTGTGTGTGTGTGTGTGTGTGTGTGTGTTGCCATGCTAATGTGTTTATTTGTGTTCAGTATCTGAACGTCTGTGTGCTTGCCTACCCCAGCTAGCAGCGGTGGACAGGGAGAAGGCACGCTGGGAGAAGGAGAAGAGCCAGCTGAAGGCCAGCATGGAAGAGAACAAGGAGAGGATGCTGAAGCTGGAGAGTTACTGGATCGAGGCCCAGACCCTGTGCCACACGGTCAACGAGCACCTGAAGGAGGCCCAGTGCCAGTACACCACCCTAGAGAAGAAGTACAACAAGGCCAAGAAACTCATCAAAGATTTCCAGCAGAAGTGAGTCAGAGTCTGGTGCTAAACTAGTCTAAATTAAACAACATACTGGTTCAATATACTGTATCATTCCTAGGCTTGGTAAGGCTGTTACGAACTCTCCCAAGTGAAATATCTAACTTAGGGTAGTGCGTTTGTCTTGGGGTCAGGCGACCCATGTTTTATCCCCGCTCAGGGAGTTACTCATTCCCGCCGTTCACGTCCATACAGAACTATAAATGTATTTTCCTCGCACTAATATCACCAATACTGTTGCCCAGCACTTTGTCAAACAACTCTTTGTTGTTCCTTTGGCATCTTTTAACTGACTACAGACCAACACCAATATCAACATGTACTTTTACTGTACTTCGTATTATACTGTAGCACGCTTGGAATGTTGCTTTGGGCCAATTAGCTAGGCAGACTGGAACTGCAGTAACCAGTTAATAGGATTAAATAGGTGATCTGTGCTACATGGAGTCTCACGCTCAGCCTAACTAGCCAACCAAACTCCAGATTGTGATTGGCGCTGCGTCTACGTCGAGGTAACTAGCCCCACCACCTCAGAATCTGTTTGCTACTGGTTGAGGTCAACCGCTAACTAGCCACACCACTCCAGATGTGTTGCCGCGTCTACGTCAGTACACTGCCACCACACTCCAGACTGTTGGCTCTGGTCTAAGTCAGTAACTAAGCCGCACACACTCCAGATCGTGTTGCGTCTGGTCTAGTCATAACAGTGCACACACTCAGTCTGCATGGTCAGTCGATGTCACACACTCAGCATCTGTCTGCTCTGGTCTAAGTAATAACTACCAACAGTCCAGATCTTTGTTCGGCATATCATAAACTAGCACCACTCCAGACCAGTGATTGCATATCGGTGCTAGTACACCAGTAACTAGCCACACACTCCAAGATGTGTTGACTCTGGTATAGTCAGTTAACTAAGGCACACACTCCAGATTGATTGACGATTGCGCGGTTCTATGTCAGTAACTAGACCACGACACTCCAGATCTGCTTGCTTGGTACTGAAGTCAGTAACATAAGGCTCACAACATCCAGATTCTTGCTCTGGTCTAGTCAGTAACTAGGCACACACTCCAGATGTGCTTGCGCTCGGTCTTAGTCTCAGATAACTAGCCACCACACTCCAGATCTTTGTCTGGTTCTAGGTCAGATTAACTCAGCCACACACTCCAGATCTGTTGCGTCTGGTTCTAGTCAGTAACTAGCCACACACTCCAGATCTGCTTGCTCTGGTTCTAGTCAGTAACTAGCCACACACTCCAGACGTGTTGCTGCTGGGTCTAGTCAGTAACTAGCCACACCACTCCAGATCTGTTGCTCTGGTCTAGTCAGTTAACTAGCCACACACTCCAGATGTGTTGTCGGCTTTCTAGTCAGTAACTAGCCACACACTCCAGATTGTTGCTCTGGTCTAGTCAGTAACTAGCCACACACTCCAGATGTTGTTGCTCTGGTCTAGTCAGTAACTGCCCACGAACTCCAGAAGAACCACATCTTGCTCTGGTCTATGTCAGTAACTAGCCACACACTCCAGATCTGTTTTGCGCTGTCTAGTCAGTAACTAGCCACACACTCCAGATCTGTTTGCTCTGGCTAGTCACAGTATAGCCACCACTCCAGATCTGTTGCTTCTGGTCTAGTCCGACCTAACTAGGTCAACACTCCAGATCCATTGTTGCTCTGGCTCTAGATGCAGTAACTAGCCAAACATCCAGATCTGTTGCTGCTGGTTAGTCTAGTCAAGTACTAGGCACCACACTCCAGACATTGTTGCCCTGGTCAGTCAGTAACTAGCCACACACTCCAGATCTGTGCTCTGGTCTATGTCTAGTCAACTGAGCCCACGACTCACAGATGCCTGTTTGCTCTGTGTCTAGTCAGTACTAGCCAACACTCCAGTCTGTTGCTCTGGTCTGGTCAGTAACTAGCCACACACACTCCAAGGATGAATCTGTTGGCTGTCTAGTCAGTAAACTGCAGCACAACTCCAGATCTGTTGCTCTGGTCTAGTCAGTAACTAGCCACACACTCCAAGATTGTTGCTCTGGGTCTAGATCAGTACTAGCCCCACCCCTCCAGATGTTGTTAGCGCTGGTCTACAAGTCAGGTAACTAGCCACACACTCCAGATGTGTTGCGCTGGTCTAGTCTAGTGTAACTAGCCACAACACTCCAGAGTCTGTTGCTCTGGTCTAGTCAGTGACTAGCCACACACTCCAGACTCTGTTGTGCTCTTCTGAGGTCAGGTAGAACTAGCGCACACACTCGATTCTGTTGCTCTGGTCAGTCAGGAACTAGCCCACCATTCCCAGACTCCTGATTGCGTCTGGTCTAGCGTCCAGCTAACTAGGCACACACTCCAGACTGTGTTGACTCGGTTCCATCAGAAGCCTCTAGATGTGCTAGTCGAACTTAGCCACACACTTCAGATCTGCTTAGACTCTGTCTAGTCCAGTAACTAGCCACACACTCCAGATCTGTTCGCTTCTGTCTAGTCACGTAACTTACCACCACACTCCAGACTCGTCTGCCTCTCCCTGTCTAGTCAGTAACTAGCCACACACATCCAGAGTTCCACGTCCTCGCGTCTATGCTCCACCAGTAAACTAGCCACACTCCAGATCTGGTGCTCTGGTCTAGTCAGTAACCTAGCCACACACTCCAATCTGTGCGTCGTCGGTCTAGTCATAACTAGCCACACCACTCCAGCACGTGCTTGCGTCTGGTCTAGTCAGGTTAACTAGACACACTCCAGAGTTGTTGCCTTCTGTCTAGTCAGTAAACTAGACCACACACTCCGATTCGTGTATGCTGCTGATCATTAAGTCAGTGAACTAGCCACAACTTCCAGATCGTGTTGCTCTGGTCAGTCAGTCCTAACAGCCCACACACTCCAGATCTGTTTGCTCTCGAGTCTAGTCAGTAACTGAGCCAAACACTCCCAGATTTGTTGCTCTGGTCTTAGTCATTAACTAGCACACATCCAGGTGGTTGCTCTGTCTACGTCAGTTAACTCCGGCTCACAGATGTGTTGCGTTGGTCTAGTCATGTTAAACCTTAGCCACCACACTCCAGATGTGTTGCTTCTGGTCCTACTCAGTAACTAGCCACCACACTCCAGATGTCGTTGCTCTGTCTAGTCAGTAATAGCCCACCTCAGATCCTCCGCCTCTCCTGCTATGGTCTAGTCAGCGTAAACTAGCCACACACTCCAGATCTGTCCTCTATTCAAGCCACTGTCTACCGTCATATCTACGCCAAACATTCCAGATCTGTTGCTCTGGTCTAGTCAGTAACTAGCCACACACTCCAGATCTGTTGCTCTGGTCTAGTCAGTAACTAGCCACACACTCCAGATGTGTCCGTGTTATCTGTTGCCATTAGAGTAAAATGGGCTCCCGAGTGGCTGAGCTGTCTAAGGCACTGCATCTCAGTGCTAGAGGTGTCACTACAGACCCTGGTTCGATCCCAGGCTGTATCACAACCGGCCGTGATTGGGAGTCCCATAGAGCGGCGCACAATTGGACCAGTATCGTTAGGGTTTGGCCGGGGTAGCCGTCATTGTAAATAAGAAATTGTTCTTAACTGCCTAGTTAAATATATATATTTTTTTTAAATGACTGAAAACCTGAACAATTGCAACATTATTCAGTCCACTTTGGTTTTAAGGACAACATCTTATCGTAGCTATGTTATTTAAGATTAAAATCCAAATTTAAAGGCCATTGCAAATGACAGCTTATTTTAGGTAATATACATCTGTTATTCAAACCCTGTTATTTTCCTACAGTGTGTGTATCAAACTTTTTCACAAACAGATTCCACCCATTAATCTGAAGGACATTTTAACCAAGTGGCACTTAGTTGAAGCATGTCTGTAGAGAGAGAGAGAGAGCTGTGTTGACTTCCTATGCCACTCTCCGCGCTCTGACTGCCTTTAAATGCCTTTGTCCTTGAGGCAACATTGCTGCTAACTGCGGAAACAAACTCTCCCTCCATTTTAACAGCAGCAATGTTGAACAGGCCAGAATAAGACAGGCAGATAATTTCACCAAGCGGATATAGTGAGCACAAGGAATTGCAAATGTCTCAAGAGCCAATGTCTGTGTGTCTGTCTGTCTGTGTTGGGTTTGTTATGGTTGTTTGTCTGTCTGAGTGTGCGTGCAAGGGAGCCCTGCGTCCTTCAGCCCTGCTGTAAGACAGAGGCAGGACTGTGTCAGGCTGTCACTCTGTCTTTACTTCACTG
>NW_019942562.1:890087-895181 GCF_002910315.2 Salvelinus sp. IW2-2015 | reverse complement strand
CTAAGAAAACATTAACAACCAGCCCACTTAAACATAATGCATACCAGCCATAGAACAAAAACTACCAGCCCACTAAAACCCATACCCATAGCCAGCCCACAAACATACATCCAGTCCACTAAACATAAGTTACCAGCCCACTAAACATACCATACAAGCCCACTGAAGCCATACATTCCAAGCCCACCAAAACATACCATACCAGCCCAACTAAACATACCATACCAGCCCACCAAACATTACCATACCAGCCCCACTAAAAACATACCCATACCAGCCCACTAAACATACACATACCAGTCCACTAAACAATACCATACCAGCCACTAAAAACAACCATACCAGCCCCACAAAATACCATTCACCAGCCCACCAAACAATACCATACCAGCCCACTAAACATACCAATACCAGCCCACTAACATTACCATACCAGTCCACTAAACATACCATACCAGCTCCACTAAACATAACATTCCAAGCGCCACTAAAACATAACATACCAGCCACTAACATAACATACACAGCCCAGTAAACATAACATACCAGCCCACTAACATAACATACCAGTCCACTAAACATACCATACCAGCCCACCTAAACATAACATACCCAGTCCACTAAACATACCATACCAGTCCACTAAAACATACCATTACCAGCCCACTAAAATACCATACCAGTCCACTAAAACATACCCATAACCAGTCCACTAACATAACATTCCAGCCACTAAACATAACATACCAGCCACCAAAACATAAGCATACCAGCCACTAAAACATAACATACCAACCCACTAACATAACATACCAGCCACTAAAAACATAACATACCAGCCACAAAAAACATAAACATACCAGCCCACTAAAACATAACATACCAACCCACTAAAACATACCCATACCAAGCCCACTAAACATACATCACCAGTACCCACTAAAAATAAACATCCAGCCCACAGACCCTATTCACATAAAGCACCACATAACCAAGCCCACTAAAACATAACATACCAGCCCCCTAAAACATAACATACCAGCCCACTAAACATACAATATCAGCCCACTTAAACAATAACCATACCAGACACCCTAAAAACACTACATACCAGCCCACAAAACATACATACCCAGTCACCTATACTACAACCAATACCATTTACAGCCCACTAAACAAGCAATACCCCAACCACACCCTGACTAACATACAACCAGCCCACTAAACATACATACCAGCCCACTTAAACATTACCATCACAAGCCCACTAAACATACCATACCCAGCCCCACCATAAACATACCATACCAGCCCACTAAACATACATACCAGCCCACTAAAACATACCCATACAGCCCACTAAACATAACATACCAACCCCACTAAACATAACAGCCCACTAAACATACCGTACCAAAAGCCCCACTAAACCTAATATACCAGCCCACTACAACATAACATACCAACCCACTAAACATAACAACCAGCCCACTAAACATAACATACCAAACCACTAAACCTAAATATACCACCCACTAAACAAAGCATACCAGCCCCACTAAAACCTAAATACCAGCCCACTAAACATAAACATTACCAACCCACTAAACATAACACCACTAAACATAACATAGCATACCAGCCCACTAAAACAACCACACCGAGCCCAACTAAACATAACATTACCAGCCCACTAAACAAACATACCAGCACACTTAAACCTAATATACCAGCCACTAAACTAACATACCAACCCCCCACTAACATAACATACCAACCCACATAAACATAACATTACCAACCCACACAACATAAACATACCAGCCACTAAACCTAATATACCAACCCACTAAACATAACATACCAAACCCACTAAACATAACATACCAGCCCACTAAACATAACATACCAACCCACTAAACATAAACAGGCCCACTAAAATACCATTACCAGCCACTTAAAACATAACATACCACCCACTAAACATAACATAGCATACCAGCCCACAACCACATAACATACCAGCCCACTAAACAATAAAACCAAGCACTCTAACATACCAATACCAGCCCACTAAACATAACATTTCCAGCCCACTAACACCATACCATACCAGCCCACTTAACATAAGCACATTACAATTGATTACCACACTGGTTTGATTAGCACGTGTCGTCAAAACTCACTTTCGGACCCCCCCAGATGTTCCACAAGTTTTGTTAACTTAGCTCCCCCTGATTTACCTAGTCCAGGCTTATGATTAGTTGACAATTAGAATCATAATCAATTTGTTATTGGGTCGCATACACATCACAGTTGAACGTCGAAGTTTACATACACTTTAAGCCAAATACATTTAATCTCAGTTTTTCACAATTCCCTGACATGTAATTCTAGTAAAAATCTCCCTGTCTAGTCAGTTAAGGATCACCAGTTTATTTAAGAACTTGTGAAATGTCAGAATAATATTAGAAGAGAATGATTTTTATTTCAGCATTGTATTTCTTTCATCACATTCCCAGTGGGTCAGAAGTTACATACACCAATTAGTAATTTGTAGCATTGCCTTTAAATTGTTTAACTTGGTCAAAATGTTCCGGCTGGCCTCCACCAAGCTTCCCACAACAAGTTGGGTGAAATTGGCTTACTACTCCGACAGAGCTGGTGTAACTGAGTCATGTGTGCCTCCTTGCTCGCAACATGCTTTTCATTCTGCCACAAACCTTTTCTATAGGGATTGAGGTCAGGGCTTTGTTGATGGCCACTCCAATACCTTGACTTTGTTCCTTAAGCCATTTTGCCCACAACTTTGGAAGTATGCTTGGGTCATTGTCCATTATGGCAAAGACCCATTGCGACCAAGCTTTAACTTCCTGACTGATGTCTTGAGATGTTGCTTACAATATATCCACATAATTTTCCCAGCCTCCAATATGCTATCTTAAGTTTGTTGAAGTGCACCAGCCCCTCCTCAGCAAAGCACCCCCACAACATGATGCTGCCAACTCCCGTGCTTCACGGTGGGATGGGTGATCTTTGGCTTGCAAGCCTCCCCCCGTTTCCTCCAAACATAACGATGGTCATTATGGCAAACATTTCTATTTGTTTCATTAGTCCTGAGGACATTTCCAAAGAGACGATATTTGTCCCCATTTGCAGTTGAAAACCATAGTCTGGCTTTTTTATGGCGGTTTTGGAGCAGTGGCTTCTTCCTTGCTGAGCAGCCTTTCAGGTTATGTCGATATAGGACTCGTTTTACTTTGGATATAGATACTTTTGTACCTGTTTCCTCCAGCATCTTCACAAGGTCCTTTGCTGTTGTTCTGCGATTGATTTGCACTTTTTGCACCAAAGTACGTTCATCTCTAGGAGACAGAACGCGTCTCCTTCCTGAGCGGTATGACAACTGCGTGGTCCCATGGTGTTTATACTTGCTTACTATTGTTTATATAGATGAACGTGGTACCTTCAGGCATTTGTAAATTGCTCCCAAGTATGAATCAGACTTATGGAGGTCCACAATTTTTTTCTGAGGTCTTGGCTGGTTTCTTTTGATTTTCCAATGATGTCAAGCAAAGAGGCACTGAGTTTGAAGGTAGGCCTTGAAATACATCCACAGGTACACCTCGAATTGACTCAAATTGTGTCAATTAGCCTATCAGAAGATTCTAAAGCCATGACATAATTTTCGGGAATTTTCCAAGCGTTTTTCAAGGCACAGTCAACTTAGTGTATGTAAAATTCTGACCCACTAGAATTGTGATACAGTGAATTATAAGTGAAATAATCTGTCTGTTAACAGTTGTTGAAAAAATGACTTGTGTCATGTACAAAGTAGATGTCCTAACCGACTTGTCAAAACTATAGTTTGTTAACAAGAAATTTGTGGAGTGGTTGAAAAACAAGTTTTAATGACTCCAACCTAAGTGTATGTAAACTTACGACTTCAACTGTATTTAGCAGATGTTATTGCGGGTGTAGCGAAATGCTTCTGTTCCTAGCTCCAACAGTGCAGTAATATCTAACAATACACAACAATACAAACCTAAAATTAAAATAATGGAATTATAATGTGAGAAAGAACACACACAACAACAAAAAATACTGCAAAGTTTCTTAGGAGCTAGAAACTGAGCGGCCATGTCTACCGGCGCCATCTTATCAGGTACGCTAGCTCTGAAGTAGATCAAAGACATGGAACGGCTGTGGGTCAAGCCACTGTCCCTGCTGGTACATGGTGTTACCAGTGGAGGGAGTCACCCTGCATGGGTCACTTACACTGAAACTCGAAACGGTTTCTTCACAGATTGCAGCCCTGGAGTTTGAGCTGATGCAACTGATGAAACAAAATGGCATCCAGGTGAACAACAACAACAACAGTGCCCAACAGAGTCCTGGGAAGGCCGGTCCTGCCAGAGGTGAGTCTCAGGGAGATGGGGAGATACAGAAATATGATGCTTACACTCTACTACTATTATAGCTATCTCCCTCCCCAGGCAATAATACCCCACACTGTGGTAATATAATACACATTACTGGTCATATTCAGATCATTCTGTAGTGAGTCACAGGTTGAGTCACAACAGGGGCCCTGTGACTAGTCATCCATTCATTCTCATCCCCCACTTCCCATTGAGCTTAAAAGACTCCAGTTGACTTCATTTACCTATCACTCTACATATATGTATATCATTTACCTCTCTACATCTATATCTATATCATTTACCTTTCTATATCTATATCATTTACCTCTCTACATCTATATCTGTATAATTTACCGCTCTACATCTATATCTATGTAATTTACCTCTCTACGTGTATATCTATGTCATTTACCTCTCTACGTCTATATCTATATGATTTACCTCTCTACATCTATATAATGTATCTCTCTACATTTATACCTATATAATTTACCTCTCTACGTCTATATATATATAATTTACCTCTTTACATCTATATAATTTACCTCTACATCTATATAATTTACCTCTACATTTATATCTATATAATTTACCTCTCTTCGTCTATATCTATATAATTTACCTCTCTACGTCTATATCTATATAATGTACCTCTCTACATCTATATTTA
>NW_019942562.1:868679-889298 GCF_002910315.2 Salvelinus sp. IW2-2015 | reverse complement strand
TTTACCTCTCTATGTCTATATATCTATACTTTACCTCTCTACATCTATATCTATATACTTTACCTCTACATCTATATCTATGTACTCTACCTCTCTACATCTATATTATTTACCTCTCTATATCAATATAATTTACCTCTATATCTATGTAATTTACCTCTCTACATCTATATCTATGATATTTACCTCTCTACATGTATATCTATGTTATTTACCTCTATCATCTACGTATATCATTTACCTCTACATCTCTATAATTTACCTCTCTACATCTATATCTATATAATTTACCTCTRCTGTCACGGCCGTCGAAAGAACTGGACCAAAGCGCAGCGTGGTGAGTGTACATATTCCCTTTATTAGAAACGACAAAAACAATAAACAATACAAAACAACCGTGAAGCTTAAGGGCTATATGCCACAAACAAAGTTAACCTCCCATACAGAAAGGAGGGAAAAGGGCTACCTAAGTATGGTTCCCAATCAGAGACAACGATAGACAGCTGTCCCTGATTGAGAACCATACCCGGCCAAAACAAAGAAATACAAAAACATAGAAAATAGAACATAGAATGCCCACCGAAATCACACCCTGACCAAACCCAAAATAGAGACATAAAAAGCTCAGGGCGTGAAAGGTCAGGGCGTGACAGTACCCCCCCATCTATCCGCGGTGGCGGCTCTGGTGCGGGACGTAGACCCCGCTCCACCTCTGGCTCACCCCACTTTGGTGGAGCCTCTGGTGCGGGGACCCCCGTCGCCGACCCCGGACTGTGGACCCTCGTTGCGGGCCCCGGACTGGGCACCTCTACCGTGCGTAGAGCTGGCGCAGGATAACCCGGGCCGAAGAAACGCACCGACGACCAGGAGCGCTGAGCCTGCACAATCCCTCCTGGCTGAATGCCAACTCTAGCACGGCAACTGCGGG
This sequence comes from Salvelinus sp. IW2-2015, assembly GCF_002910315.2. Classification (NCBI taxonomy): domain Eukaryota; kingdom Metazoa; phylum Chordata; class Actinopteri; order Salmoniformes; family Salmonidae; genus Salvelinus; species Salvelinus sp. IW2-2015. Next base: position 888,370 of record NW_019942562.1, on the reverse strand, counting down.
GATCTTGCAGAGAGCCCACCGGGCTATGAGAGCACACTGGAGACACACGGCGCAGAGCCGCATAACCTGGTGCCTGACTAGTCACTCTCTCCCCACGGTAAGCACGGGGTGTTGGCTCAGGTCTATAACCTGACTCCGCCAATCTCCCTGTGTKCCCCCCCCAATTTTTTGGGGGGGCTGGCTCTCGTGCCTGCTTCGCTGACTTGCCTCCTCATATCGCCGCCGCTCTGCTTTCGCTGCCTCCAGTTCCTCCCTTGGACAGCGATACTCCCCAGCCTGCCTCCAGGGTCCCTTACCTTCCAGGATATCCTCCCATGTCCAGGAGTCCCTTTCACCACGCTGCTTGGTCCTTTGGTGGTGGGAAGTTCTGTCACGGCCGTCAAAGGAAGTGGACCAAAGCGCAGCGTGGTGAGCGTACATATTCCTTTTATTAGAAATGACGCCGACAAAAACAAGAAACAATACAAAACAACCGTGAAGCTTAAGGGCTATGTGCCACAAACAACGTTTCTAAGGTCAGGGCGTGACATCTACATCMTACAGTACCAGTCAAAAGTTTTAGAACACCTACTCATTCAAGGGTTTGTCTTTATTTTTACTATTTTCTACATTGTAGAATAATAGTGAAAACATATAAGCGCAGCAATGCCCACATGGTAGCAGGCTATAAGCACAGCAATGCCCACATGGTAGCAGGCTATAAGCACAGCAATGCCCACATGGTAGCAGGCTATAAGCGCAGAAATGCCCACATGGTAGCAGGCTATAAGCGCAGAAATGCGCTTGTGTTTTGTGGGTAGTTGTAATTTTATATTTGAGATTCTTCAAAGTAGCCACCCTTTGCCTTGATGACAGCTCTGCACACTGTTGGCATTCTCTCAACCAGCTTCATGAGGTAKTCACCTGGAATACATTTCAATTAACAGGTGTGCCTTGTTAAAAGTTCATTYGTGGAATTGATTTCCTTATTGCGTTTGAGCCAATCAGTTGTGTTGTGACAAGGTAGGGGTGGTATACAGAAGATAGTCCCAATTATGGCAAGAACAACTCAAATATGCAAAGAGAAAGAAAAGTCCATCATTACTTTAAGATATGATGGTCAGTCAATCCGGAAAATGTCAAGAAATTTGAAAGTTTCTTCAAGTGCAGTCACAAAAACCATCAAGCGCTATGATGAAACTGGCTCTCATGAGGACCGCTACAGGAAAGGAAGACCCAGAGTTACCTCTGCTGCAGAGGATAAGTTCATTAGTTACCAGCCTCAGAAATTGCAGCCCAAATAAATGCTTCACAGAGTTCAAGTAACAGGCACATCCCAACATCAGCTGTTCAGATGAGACTGCGTGAATCAGGCCTTCATGGTCAAATTTCTTAGGCCAAGAAACACGAGTAATGGACATTAGCCAGTGGAAATCTGTCCTTTGGTCTGATGAGTCCAATTTTGAGATTTTTGGTTCCAACCACCGTGTGTTTGTGTGACGCAGAGTAGGTGTGGTTCCCACCATGAAGCATGGAGGAGGAGGTGTGATTGTGTGGGTGTGCTTTGCTGGTGACACTGTCTGTGATTTATTTAGAATTCAARGCACACTTAWCCAGCATGGCTACCACAGCATTCTGCAACGATACGCCATCCCTTCTGGTTTGCACTTAGTGGGACTATCATTTGTTTTTCAACAGGTCAATGACCCAACACACCTCCAGGCTGTGTAAGGGCTATTTGACCAAAAAGGAGAGGGATGGAGTGCTGCATCAGATGACCTGGCCTCCACAATCACCCGAACTTAACCCAATTGAGATGGTTTGGGATGAGTTGGACCTCAGAGTGAAGGAAAAGCAGCCAACAATTGCTGAGCATATGTGGGAACTCCTTCAAGACTGTTGGAAAAGCATTCCAGGTGAAGCTGTTTGAGAGAATGCCAAGCATGTGCAAAGCTGTCATCAAGGCAAAGGCTGGTTACTTTGAAGAATTTAAAATATAAAATGTATTTTGATTTGTTTAACACTTTTTTTGATTACTACGATTCCATATGTGTTATTTCATCATTTTGATGTCTTCACTATTATTCTACAATGTAGAAAATAGTAAAAATAAAGAAAAACCCTTGAATGAGTAGGTGTCAGTAGGAGTCCAAACATTTGACTGGTACTGTATATCTATATAATTGACCTCTCTATATCTATATAATTTACCTCTCTACATCTATGTCTATATAATTTATCTCTCAACATATATATTTATAATTTACCTCTCTACATCTATATCTATATTATTTACCTCTCTACATCTATATCTATATCATTTACATAGATATAGACCAAGATCAGGCCGCGGCCCTGGTCAAAAGTAGTGCACTATATAGGGAATAAGGTGCCATTTGAGATGAACACACTGTGTAGATGATGCATTGTTTACAGTATGTACTGTGAGGGAGATTCAGGACAATATTTCCATAAATGTTATTGCCAATGTAACAAGGACAGCGTGTCCCCCCATCACAATGTCCCTGCCTTAGCTATAAGTCTCTATCAGGGTATTTCAATAGATGACAATGGAGGCTGTAGAGACAAATTACATATCCTTAGGAGGGGTTGATGTGTTAGTGTCACTCAGACCCTGAGATACACCCTACAGCTCTCCTATCAGCTCGTTTCCTATTTCCTATGCCCTCAAACTGTGCTGTTATTGCTTTAGTAGGGACATGGAGAGGCAGACAGGACTGTGTCTGACTCCATGTTATTTGGGATGCAGCTTGTGTTACTGCATACTGTCAACACTAGCTCCAAGACATACAGTACCAAAGGCTTGAGATTTGTTTTTGGATTAAAGCTTGTTTTGCTTGTTGCTCCTTTTTTAGCAAATCCCTCTTACTCTTTTTTTTGTCACTGTGCATTACCTCTGAATGCACTTTGAACTTTGACCTCGTACTCCAATGCCACTTCAGTTAACAAACAAACAGTAAACAAATACAAAACAAATTCTGGCCGTAACACGTAAACACACGTCTGGGTTTTGGGATGTGTCCCAAATGGCACCCTATTCTCTATTCTCTATGGGCCCTGAAAAGAAGTAGTGCACTGTGGAGGGGCTCCTGAGTGGCGCAGCGGTCTAAAGCACTGTATCTCAGTGCTAGAGGCGTCACTACAGACCCAGGCTATATCACAGCGGTCTAAAGCACTGCATCTCAGTGCTAGAGGCGTCACTACAGACCCAGGCTGTATCACAGCGGTCTAAGGCACTGTATCTCAGTGCTAGAGGCGTCACTACAGACCCAGGCTGTATCACAGCGATCTAAGGCACTGTATCTCAGTGCTAGAGGCGTCACTACAGACCCAGGCTGTATCACAGCGGTCTAAAGCACTGTATCTCAGTGCTAGAGGCGTCACTACAGACCCAGGTTTGATTCCAGGTTATATCACAACTGGCCGTGATTGGGAGTCCCATAGGGCAGCGCACAACTGGCCCATCATCGTCCGGGGTAGGCTGTCATTGTAAATAAGAATTTGKTTTTAGCTGACTTCGTTAAATAAAAAATGGAGTAGGGTTCCTTTTGGGAGACTTTTACTGGCCTTTTTTTCTTCTGTGCTCCTCCAGCTTCTTCTCCCAGGCCCAGTATGTTATAATGGATTACAGTGGCCCTTGATCTGCTATCTCCATAATTGGCTTGATAAGGGGACAATGGGCAGTCTCTGAATACTGATCCAGATCTGGAGAGACTGAATGAGACAGTTCAATAAGCAATATCAGTAAGAGAGACGGGGGGAGGGAGGGAGAGAGAGGGAGGGAGGGAGGGAGAGATTACCTCTGCCATGATGACAACAGCTTCTTCTGTGGCGTTGTGTGTATTTGTGTGTAGCTATACCTTCTGTAGATCTACATTTCAATAGGATCTGATGACAAACTGTCTCTCTTTTATCACAGACTTGCTTTAGAATTACATTAAAATGTATATCATCCAAGTGGACCTTTATTAGCCTGGTCCCAGATCTGTTTGTGCTATCATGTCAACTCCTTGTCATGTCAAACATACCTGGGATCAGGCTAGACCTTTATGACTGTTGAACACATGTAACTAAGGATGGTTGTGTTGTGTGTGTTGTTCCAGAGATGAGTGGGGCGCTTCCCCACGCTGGTAGCAGACAGAGACTCTCCAGAGGACTACTATGGGACAGCATCAGCTCTACAGAGGGAGAGGTTAGTATGGACACACACAAACACACACACAAACACCTCTGTTCAGCCTTTTAATATCCACAACAATGATAACATTAATAATATCTGCTATAATCACCACCAGATGTTGTATCAACATTACTCATTGAAAATGAATTGAACTGTTTTCACATGTACGTATATGTTTTATTTAAAGTTAATTACACTGACAGTGTTTGTGTGGTTAGCCATGTCCGTCCTCTGACCTTATAAAAAAGCCTTTATGTAATGTATTAATTGCTGGCTACAAGTCAGTGCCCTGCGACACATCAATCTAATCCTGAGTGGTGGCAAAGCCTATTCCCCCTCCTTACTGAGATAATTGCTGGTAAAGTCTCTTTTGGAGAACACTCTTTCCCATTTATAAGATCTGTCCCTTACTGAGCAAAAATAATGAACAGGGCTTTGTCCCAAATTCCACCCTATTCCCTTTATAGAGCACTAGTAGTGTACTGTATAGGGAATAGGGTGCTTTTTGGGACGTGACCCAGGAATATATAGGCTTAAAAATCCAGGGAGACAGGACCAGGTGGTTTTACCCTACCACTATACTTGGGGGGGGGGGGGGGGGGGGGGGGGGGGGGGGGGGGGGGGGGGGGGGGGGACAGGAGGGAGACAGACAGTCACCGGCCCACTATACTGGAGACAGACAGTCACCGGCCACTATACTGAGACAGACAGTCACGGCCACTATACTGGAGAAGACAGTCACGCCACTATACTGGAGACAGACAGTCACCGGCCACTATACTGGAGACAGGACAGTCACCGGCCACTATACTGGAGACAGACAGTCACCGCCACTATACTGAGACCAGAAGTACTAATACTGGAGACAGACAGTCACCGGCCCACTATATGGCAGAAAAGACAGTCACCGCCACTATACTGGAGACAGACAGTCACCGCCACTATACTTGGAGACAGACAGTCACGCCCACTATACTAGGAACAGACAGTCACCGCCCACTATACTGGAGACAGACAGTCACCGCCACTATACTGGAGACAGACAGTCCAGGCCACTATACTGGAGACAGACAGTCACGGCAGCTCACTATATTGAGACAGACAGTGTTCACCGGCCACTATACTGGAGACAGGACAGTCACCGGCCACTATACTGGAGACAGACAGTCCCCTGCCCACTATACTGGAGACAGACAGTCACGGCCACTATACTGGAGACAGACATCACCGGCCACTATACTGGAGACAGACAGTCACCGGCCACTATACTGGAGACAGACAGTCACCGGCCACTATACTGGAGCAGGCAGTCACCGGTATACTGGAGACAGGACAGTCACCGGCCACTATACTGGAGACAGACAGTCACCTGCCACATACTGGAGACAACAGTCACCTGCACTATACTGGAGACAGACAGTCACGCCACTATACTGGAGACAGACAGTCACCGGCCACTATACTGGAGACAGACAGTCACCGGCCACACTATAACTGAGAGCAGACAGCACTCGACGGACACAACATAAGCTCTGGACAGTACAGCCTCACGGCCTCACTACTGAGACAGACACGATCCGGCCACGACCACTACTCACTAGAGCACGCATCTACTGAGACGCAGTCACCGGCTACTACTGGAGACAGCAGTCACCGGCCACTATACTGACAGACTGACACCGCGCCGACTACGAGACAGACATCATACTAGGAGACAACGATCCACGGTCATCATACTGAAGACTCAGACATCAGTCCACAGTCACACACAGACCAGACAGTCACTACTACGGAGACCAGACCAGTACACTCGCGCACACCTCACTGGAGGGACATCACACACCGTCACGGTCCACCCCACTATACATGGAGACAGCACACCGTCACCGCAGTCCCACTACTAGAGGACGACAGACGTCACCCCGGCACTATACTGCAGGGACAGACAGTCCACCTGCACACTATACTGGAGACAGAGTCACCTGCCACTATACTGGGAGACAGAACAGTCGGCCACTATACTGGAGACAGACAGTCACCGGCCACTATACTGGAGACAGACAGTCACGGCCACTATACTGGAGACAGAACAGTCACCGGCCTACTACTGAGACAGACAGTCACCCGGCCACTATACTGGAAGACAGACAGTCACCGGCTACTACTGGAGACAGACAGTCACCGGCCACTATACCTGGAGACAGACAGTCACCGCCACTATACTGGAGACAGACAGGTACACCGGCCTACTACTGGAGGACAGACAGTCACCGGCCACTATACTGGAGACAGACAGTCACCTGCCACTATACTGGAGACAGACAGTCACCTGCCACTATACTGGAGACAGCAGTCACCGGCCACTATACTTGGAGACAGACAGTCACCGCCACTATACTGGGAAGACAGACAGTCACCAGCCACTATACTGGAGACAGACAGTCACCGGCCACTATACTGGAGACAGACAGTTACCGCCACTATACTGGAGACAGACAGTCACCGCCACTATACTTGGAGACAGACAGTCACCGGCTCCATCTATACTGGAGACAGACAGTCACCGCCACTATACCTGGAGACAGACATGTCCACCTGCCCACTTACTAGAGAGACAGGACCTGTCCCGGCCACTCTTACCTGGATGACACACCAGATCACCGCCCCGACATCATACTTGGAGACCAAGTACCCCAGTTCACCCTGCCACTTATACTGGAGACAGCCAGTCACCGGCCACTATACTGGAGGCAGACAGTCACCGGCCACTATACTGGAGACAGACAGTCACCGGCCACTATACTGGAGACAGACAGTCACCGGCCACTATACTGGAGGAAATCATGCAATTGGTGTGTAATCTTTACTACGGTAAGATAACGACCTCCGGATAATGGTACATAGAGAGAGAGAGGGAGAGAGAGAGAGAGGGAGAGAGGACATGTTTAATTTACTGAGTTAGGTAGATGTCAGGTGCCTTAGGGTGAACTGTCTCAGTGTCTCTCTTTTTCTGATAGCATTGTTAAAGTAAATGTCTCTATCTCTGTGTTCATCTCTGTCTCTCTTTCTATACCTACTTACATCTTTCTCCTTCTCTATTGATCCATCCTCACTCTGTCCCCCCTTCTCACTTCCCCGTCTCTCCAGGCATCAGAGGGCCCTGGCAGTACTCATTCGTCCATCCGGAGTGCAGCCTCCAGTACTGTGGATGAGTTCAGACCCTCCAGGGCCCCTGGCAGTGCTGAGGACTCCCCCACACATACCCTCCTCCACCAGGCTGCAGACAACGACGGTCAGTGTAGAACCACATCATAAAATATTTAATCGTTCATCACTATAGATACAGGAGCCTCCTTCCCTATGGTCCGTTCTGGCTTGGACAAAGCTTACTTACCCTAAACTATTTTACTTGTGTTTTTTAAGTGAACTGGTACACACATGTTTAAGGCTAGCATCTCAAGAATATGAGTGTGGAACCCGAATTATCGCTCAGATCTCCCATTGTCTTCAATTATGATTTACAAGAAAGTCTTAGTCACATGCTTGATTCCAATGTAGGTTATCACTATCTTTGCTGTATGTTTGCATATATTTGCTGAACCCCTGATTATGTGTGCAGGGTCTCAGTCTCCTGTGGTGTCCAGCCCCTCTCTCAGCCTGGAGGAGAAGACCATCAGGAGAGGTCTGGACCCACTGACACAAAGCAAAGGGAAGGACCCCAGAAGCTCACCTGGAAACAGGTACTAACCACCTCCCTGCCGCTGTGTTCCTCTGACTCCAGGGGGAAGTTTCCCCTAGGTACAGATCTAGCTTCCCCTCCCATCCTAACCTTAAAAGGGGGAAATGCTAAACTGACCCCAGATGAGTGTCTAGAGGTTGTAGTGATATTGGTAGAGAGGGTAAAGAAAATGATTAACCCTGCCGAAAGGAAAAGAGTAGGATATATAGAGACCCCTACCAGACACACATCAGCAGAAGAGACTGCCCATAGTGTAGCCGTTTGGCCAGATAGCCAGTGGAGCGAAAGGATAAGGCACACCATATCTATCAAATGTATTTATAAAGCCCTTTTTACATCAGCAGATGCCACAAAGTGCTGTACAGAAACCCAGCATAAAACCCCAAACAGCAAGCAATGCAGATGTAGAAGCACRGTGGCTAGGAAAAACTCCCTAGAAAGGCAGGAACCTAGGAAGAAATCTAGAGAGTAACCAGGCTCTGAGGGGTGGCCAGTCCTCTTCTGGCTGTGCCGGGTGGAGATTATAAGAGTACATGGCCATTTAAGGCCAGATTGTTCTTTAAGATGGTCAAACRTTCATAGATGACCAGCAGGGTCAAATAATAATAATCACAGTGGTTGTAGATGGTGCAGTACCTTTGGAGTAAATGACAGGTGGCTTTTCATAGCCGAGCATTAAGAGGACACACAGGACACCAGATAGGACAGGAGAATTACACCAGATATAACAGACTGACTCTAGCCCCCTGGCACATAGACTATTGGAGCATAGAGACTGGAGACTGAGACCATGTATAACACACGTCACAGCACAGGGGTAACCCAACCAAATAATACCTCATACAAAAATAATGGATGAGTGTGTTGGGGTGTTTTCATAGACAAACAAAGGCCTTAAAATGTCCAAATTCTTCTTGGCCAAATGTCAATAGTACCACACCAAATCAATACACTTCAAACAACAATAAACTTGCACGCAACCTCCCTTTTACTAAAATGTCAACCCAAATATGCCTGGCAGGAAAATAATAGTCCAGCGACACTGAACATTAAAGGGAGGTCATTGAAAAAAACAGAAAGTCTGCTACAGTGTAAAGCACTGAAAGGAAAATGAGAGTAAGAGAGAGAAAGGGGTCTTAGCTGTTGACGTCTGTTATTGCTGGTGGAATGAGGACCCTAAAAGCGACGTAAGAGAAACAAGTTCTTATTCCAGTATCAAACAACAATGATATCTCCTGGATAGATCAAAGGTAAATCCAAAACAGGCAAACTGAAAAATCCTCTCGTCAGTAGAGAGGGAACGTACTGGAGAACGCGCCACAGGACTGCAGGTCGCTTTCAGGAGGGCACAGGCCGTAGCTTGACATAGACACCTGCTTCACACGACAGCATCTGAAGGAATGGCAAAAACACGACAGTGGCGGAACAAGGACACAGGAACAGTCAACATCAAACAAGAATCCACAAGGACAGGAAGCGGGAAAACAGAGGGAGGAAATAGGGACTCTAATCAGAGGGCAAAATTAGTGGAACAGGTTGTTGAAAGAGTAAATGAGGTCGTTAGGAGAAGGTGAGAAACAGCTGCGAGCAGGAACGGATACGATAGAGAGATGAGAGCGGGGACGGGAGGGAATGGAGCGAGAGGCGAGGAGCAGATAGGTGAGTATGAGAGAGGAAGAAAAGAGGGGATAGGGGCAGGAAGGAAGCCATTGAAGACCAAGCACCAAGGGGCATCCCTAGCAGCCTGGTACCGGTGTTGACAAGTGGCGAACTGTATGATCAAAAGACCACAAAACATTGACAGTACCCCCCCACTTCACCGAGCGCCTGCCATGGACGCACCCCTCAAGTAGGAGGAACGGGCCTGGCGAGGTTCTCTAACCACCGTCAATGCCCGAACATCTATCAGATCAACGACCCAACGGTCCCAGCACCCGTCACCCGTGAGATTGGATACCACAATCGTCCATCTCCTCAGGGCGGTACAAGCGCTAACCCTTCCCAATGCCTCTCGACGTGAACGTTACTGGGTGTAGCCATATCTTTTCGCTTCGGTTTTTCGAGTGTTCGTCGCATTTCCTATCCGTCGGGAACACTAAAGAGAAAACGCAAACACTAGAGTGCCATGGAATCTTCCGTACCTCTTGTAATAAGGCCCCTTCAACGTGAGCGCCCCTCGAACACAAGGACGCGGGGTGCTGTGGGCGCGGATGGGATAGTACAGAACTTCTTCTTGGTGGTCTCCTTCGTACCCGGACGCGCCCAGAGGGAAAAGGAGGGGATCTTTGACCACAAGAGACATGGATGACCCCACGCTGAAGGGCGTGTTGTGGACTGCGACCGAAGTACGTGTGCGCTGCGTGGGAAGGAAGGCCCTGTCTAGATCGCACAGCGGCAAAACAGGATTTTTTGAGGGGCAGAACCTGAAGAGACACAAAACGAACGGGAAAAGCAAAGCCACCACATCTCGAACCGCCGGAGTCTTAACTATCACGTCGCCAGAGAGCTGGGTTCCGTAACCCGGCGGGGCTATGGTCCTAGAAGTATCAGCAGTGCGAATCTTTGCCTTTCTACTCGCTATTATCCCTTCGCTTCTGACTCCCGCAACATACGTCTGGCTAATATCCTCTAGTGACGTCTTAATCTCTACGTTCTCCCCAGTTGGGCGGCTCGCTCACAGTCGGCCGCCCTTTGTACCGGCAACCACCACGTTGCCCGATCCGTGACCCTTACCTACCAGGTGCGTCACAACGTTGCGACAAAAGACCTGAGCGGACGGGTGATATTCGCTGGAAAACTCGGCGGAAGCTTGGGACGAGAACCAGCAACGCCCGCGTTCCCGGGGTACGGCTTGAGGCCTTGTGTACCCTCAAGAATTTATCCCCTAGGCCTCCTGAAAACGGAGACCTGAGCGCCTTTGGGTAGGCTGGTAGCTCAGATGGAGCGGAACGCGCCGTTTTACCGAGTAGGGGAAGCGAGTCTTGGCGTTGGCAGTATGTCTCAGCCCATGGGGAGAGCTCGTGCGTTGCGCAGCATCTCACCAAGACCGGCAGGAACGTCGCCTGCACTGCGGTCGTCTCAGACCGCTTCGCGCATTTCCTTCCGACCCATGGTCTCACATCGCCCTGTGTTTCGACTAATTCTGTAAACCGTCGGGATCTATAGCCCGTGTCTTCTGCGGGGTGAAGATAACTTGGTCGAGTATCTTACGCCAATGTCTGATATCCGATAGGTTCTCTAAGGCGGCACAATTTCATTCCCTCGCTTAAGCTTCTCCGGCCTACTGAACGTAATCAAGGCACCTAATTCTCCAGTCATGTCGGAAATGTGTTTGACACGAACATCATGTAGACTGCGCGCGGATTGTGAGAACAGCCGTTTAGACAGAGGTCCCGCCCGGATAAGTCTTCCACCGTGCAACGCCGACTAGACGGAGTTATTGGAGGGAGTTCTAGTTCCGATTTCTAGATTCAGGAGTCGACTTCCGTTCTCCAGAAACCTTCCCTCCAAAACTGTGACCGTTGGAATTTCGGACCTCTGTCTGAAAACTCTGGGCTGCCCTCCTAGACGGGAGGGCGCGCATGATTGGGCTGACACAACATTCTCAATGTATGATTTGTTGCCGTCTCCTTAGCGGAAGGAAGCTTAGCGAGGGGAATGAAATGTGGCCGCCTTAGAGAACCTATCGATAACCGTAAGAATCACAGTCTTCCCCGCAGACGAAGGCAGACCGGTAATAAAGTCTAAGCGATGTGAGACCATGGTCGAGAAGGAATGGGAAGCGGTCTGAGACGACCGGCAGGAGGAGAGTTATCTGACTTAGTCTGCGCGCAGTCCGAACAAGCAGCCACGAAACGGCGCGTGTCCCGCTCCTGAGTAGGCCACCAAAACCGCTGGCGAATAGAAGCAAGCGTACCCCGAACGCCGGGTGGCCAGCTAACTTGCAGAGTGAGCCCACTGAAGAACAGCCAGACGAGTAGAGACAGGAACGAACAGAAGGTTACTAGGACAAAGCGCGCGGCGACCGCAGTGTGAGTGAGTGCTGCTTTACCTGTCTCTCAATTCCCCAGACAGTCAACCCGACAACACGCCCTTCAGGAGAATCCCCTCGGGGGTCGGTAGAAGCCACAGAAGAACTACAGAGAGCGGGATAAGGCATCAGGCTTGGTGTTCTTATTTCCCGGACGATAGGAAATCACGAACTCGAAACGAGCGAAAAACAACGCCCAACGAGCTTGACGTGCATTAAGTCGTTTGGCAGAGACGGATGTACCAAGTTCTTGATGGTCAGTCCAAACGACAAAAGGGACGGTCGCCCCCTCCAACCACTGTCGCCATTCGCCTAGGCTAAGCGGATGGCGAGCAGTTCGCGGTTACCCACATCAAGTGCGTTTCGATGGCGACAGGCGATGAGAAAAGTAAGCGCAAGGATGGACCTTATCGTCAGAATGGAAGCGCTGAGACAGAATGGCTCCCACGCCCACCTCTGAAGCGTCAACCTCGACAATGAATTGTTTTAGTGACGTCAGGAGTAACAAGGATAGGGGCGGATGTAAAAACGCTTCTTGAGGAGATCAAAAGCTTCCTGGGCGAACCGGACCACTTAAAGCAAGTCTTGACAGAAGTCAGAGCTGTGAGAGGGGCAGCCACTTGACCGAAATTACGAATGAAACGCCGATAGAAATTAGCGAAACGAGAAAGCGCTGCAAACTCGACACGTGACTTAGGAACGGGCAATCGCTGACAGCCTGGACCTTAGCGGGATCCATCTGGAATGCCTTCAGCGGAAATAACAGAACCGAGAAATGTGACAGAGGAGACATGAAAGGCGCACTTCTCAGCCTTCACGTAGAGACAATTCTCTAAAAAGGCAGCTGGAGTACACGTCGAACGTGCTGAACATGAATCTCGAGGGACGGTGAAAAAATCAGGAGATATCGTCAAGGTAAACGAAAACAAAAATGTTCAGCATGTCTCTCAGTACATCATTAACTAATGCCTGAAAGACAGCTGGCAGCATTAGCGAGAACCGAACGGCAGAACCCGGTATTCAAAATGCCCTAACGGAGTGTTAAACGCCGTTTTCCACTCGTCCCCCTCTCTGATTGCTACGAGATGGTAAGCGTTACGAAGGTCCAACTTAGTAAAGAACCTGGCTCCCTGCAAAATCTCGAAGGCTGACGACATAAGGCGGAAGCGGATAACGATTCTTAACCGTTTAGTTCATTCAGCCCTCGATAATCCACGCAGGGCAGCAGAGTACCGTCTATTCTTCTTAACAAAGAAAAAACCCCGCTCCGGCGGAGAGAGGAAGAAGCACCACTGGGTACCGGGCGTTCGAGAGAAAGACAGGATAATATCCTCGAGAAGCCTTAACTTACGAGGAAGCCGACAGAGAGTAAGTAGTCTACCCCGAGGGGGAGTGGTTCCCGGAGGAGATCAATCAACACATCATACGACCGCGTGGGAGGGAAGGGAGCTGCTCTGGACCGACTGCAAGACCGGTGCCGAGATCATTAGTATTCCTCCGGCACTGTCCTTCAAAATCACCAGGTCTCGCCTGAGTTAGAGGGGACAAAGACACAGGAGGATAGCAGACATTAAACACTTTCACGAGACAAGAAACGTTCCAGGATAGCGATAGAATTACGTAGACCAATTAATAGAAGGATATGAGCATACAGCCGGGGATGAACCCAAAACAACAGGTTAAAAGGTGAACGAAAAATCAAAAGGAAATGGTCTCACTGGGTTACCAGATCGACTGTGAGGGTTAAGGAGTGTCTCACATCTGATTACTGGGAGAAGACTACCCATCTAAGGGCGGAACATGGGCGTGGGGCTTCCCTACACTGTCTGAGAGGAATGTCATGTTTCCGAGGCCCATGCTTCGTCCATAAACAACCCTCAGCCCCAAGAGTCTATCAAGGCACTGCAGGAGAGGCCGAAAAACCGGTCCAGCGTAGATGGACCGACCAAGGGATAGTACAGGATCTGGTGGGAGAACTTGAGTAGTACGCGCTACCAGTAGCCCTCCGCTTTATGCATGAGCTCTGGCTTTACTGGACATGCACATGACAAACTGTCCAGCAGAACCGCAATAGAGGCAAAGGCGGTTGGGTGATTTTCCGTTCCTCTCCTTAGTCGAGTAGCGAATACCTCCCAAGCGTGATTGGGCTCGTCTCTGAGGCCGGAATATGGGAGGAGATCGGTTTGAGATGCGGGAGAGGGAAACACCGTTAACGCGGGTCTCTTCCACGAGTGCCGGTGACGAAGATCTCACCGTCGTTCCTATGCGGATGGCGAGTGCAAATCAAAAGAGTCCCACGGCTGGAAGGACCTTCCCGGGAGGAGAATTCTCATCTTAACTCAGCGTGGGTCCCTCCAGAAAACGAGCGGCCACGCCGGCTCGTTCCAAGTCACTGGACCTGCAGCAGAGGCGAAAACTCATATAGAGTAATCCGTATATTGGATCGATCACCTTGACACTAGATGGAAGGCCAGGGCCCTGAAAGCCTCCTTCCCAAAAAAGCTTGAACGATCCAAAAACCCCGATTCATTCTCCTCTTTAAAGTTTCTTGATAAACGTTAGAAACATCAGGCCTTGCCTCCCAGATTAGCTGTGGCCCCACTCCCGAGGCCCGACCGGTAAGGATAGGATGAGAGTAAGCCGATCCGAGCTTCTCTCTTGAGATACGTGTGGGGCTGGAGAGAGAGAGAACACAATATCACCACTGCGGTGAGAACAGGAGCGACATCAGTAGGGCTGCCCAGCGCACAAGTAAACATGGTGGTATTACCCTAGGTTCCGGGAGACTCGGGTAAGACCAGGAAGTAGCTCGGGGCACGGGACGCAAGACTCAGAAAAAACTGTCCAGAGAGATAGGGAGACCTGACGGCCAGGGTTCAACGTCATGACGAGCAGCAAACAATTCCTGCTCGTGTCATGCCGAAGCATTGCCTCCCTGGAACCGACGGGCAGTGTTGAGAGAATCCATAGTCAGCTGGGTTCCATCTTGGGTCGGATTCTTCTGTTAGCTGGTGAATGAGGACCCAAAAGCGACGTAATAGAAAACAGAGTCTTTATTCCAGTATCAAAACAAACAATGATTCTCCTGGATATATCAAAGGTAAATCCAAAACAGGAAACTGGAAATCCTCTCGTCAGTAGAGAGGAACGACTGGAGACGCGACCACAGACCCAGGTCGCTTCAGGAAGTGCACAGGCCGTAGCTGACATAGACACCTGCTCACACGCAGCATCTGAAGAAGGCAAAACACGACATGGCGGAACAAGGACACAGGACAGCAAACATCTAAACAAGAATCCGACAAGGACAGAAGCGAAAACAGAGAGGAAATAGGGACTCTAATCAGAGGGACAAAATACAGGGACAGGTGTGAAAGAGTAAATAGGTCGTTAGGAGAATGAGAGAAACAGCTGGGAGCAGGAACGGAACGATAAGAGAGAGAAGGCGGGAGAGGGAGAGAGGGAGGAGGAGGAGAGAGAGAGAGAAAGAGGATAAGAACCTAATAAGACCAGCAGAGGGAAGCACAGGGACAAGACATGATGATCAAAGACAAAACATGACAACTTCCAGGCTTTTCAGTTGGCACTGGACTGTTCTGTCAATAACCTGATGTTTGTTTGTTTGTCAAAGCTTCACAACACATGTTGCGTACCACTCCTGCAATGCAATGGATAGGAGCGGCCCCAAAAGATACACCGGCCGATTGACTCCAACACTTTCAAAAACTAAGCACGCTGAAAATTACTGATGGACTTCTGCAGTAGTTTGCACACACTGTGAACTGGCCCCGCCAACCCAGAGCTTCTATCCCACAGAGAGCCAGAAGAGCTATATTGATTACTGCTGAATGCGCTCATTAAAGTGGCAGCACACGGTGAAAGGCTCGTGCACAGGATTCGGCCCAAAGGTTACTGACCGCTTCGTTGACTGCTGTGGCTGTTAGATACTGTTATACTTAGACTGTCTGAGCATCCTTACTGAGACTTACCTCTACAATGTTTTTCCAGCTGTGGGCAGACGGTGTGTGTGTGTGGGTGTGTGTGTCGTGTGTTGTGTGGTGTGTGTGTGTTGTGTTGTGTGTGTGTGTTGTGACAACTGGTGTGTGTGTGTGTGTGGTGTGTGTGTGTGTGCTGTGTGTAGTGTTGTGTGGTGTGTGTGTGGTGTGTTTTGTAAGTTGGTCGTCTATCGTATTAAATCCCCCACTGGTGGATCAGACTCTGGAGACTGGGTCTGTATGAGACTGAGCTGAGCCTGACTCTGTTGGCTGACAAGGCAGCTGCCTGTGGACCTGTGCTGTATGATTGCGTGAGGCTGACTCTGGTTGGCTGGACAGCAGTGCGTGACTGTCGTATGATTGCCGGTGAGGCTGACTCGGGTTGGCTGGAAGCAGTTGCTGTGGTTTGAATGAAGCACACAGCTGGGAACTACGCTACACACACACAACGGGTAACTGCCACACCCATCCACCAGAAACCCACCCCTCCATCCCACCAAACCCACCCCTTCCATCCCACCAAACCCATCCCCTCCATCCCCACCAAACCCACCCCTCCATGCCCACCAACCCACCCCTCCATCCCACCACACCCACCCGCTCCCATCCCACCAAACCCACCCTCCATCCACCACAAACCCACCCCTCCATCCCACCAACCCATCCTCCATCCCACCAAACCCACCCTCCATCCACAACCCACCCCTCCTCCCACCAAACCCACCCCTCCATACCCACCAACCCACCCCTCCATTCCACCAAACCCACCCCTCCATTCCCACCAAACCCACCCCTTCCATCCCCCACCTCCAACACCACCCCGTCCAGTCCCACCAAACCCCACCCCATCCATCCCACCAAACCCAACCCCCTCCAGGCCCACCAAACCCACCCCTCATCCACCACCACACCCCCTCCATCGCCACCAACCCACCCCTCCATCCACCAAACCCACCCCTCCATCCCACCCAACCCCACCCAATCCCACCCATCCATCCCAAACCCACCCCTCCATCCACCAACCCACCAATCCCACCCATCCATCCCACCAAACCCACCCCTCCATCAGACCAAACCCACCCCTCCATCCCACCAAACCCACACCTCCATCTACCAAACCCACCCCTCCATGCAACCAAAACGACCTTTCCTCCATTAACCCCTTCAACCCCCTAACTCACCCCCACCCCTCCACCACCTCTAAACACCACTCTTGATCAGGCAGGGGTCTGTCTGTGGGACTATCCATAAGCACATCTCATGCTTGCTGCTTGCTTTACCGCTGGTGCTGTGGGATGAAAGAAGAGCGCTGTGACCAAACCACACACACACAACAAACACACACACACACACACACACACACACACACACACACACCACACACACACACACACACACACACACCAACACACAGTTAATTCAGGTTTTGTGTTTAGTAGATGCATTTCTGTGTGACTCAGCCGTGGATCAGAGAGAGGTCAATGTGTCCAATCCGTTTAGCGTCCACCTCACCTCCAATACTGCCTGGGTCAGTTCACAACGCGTCCAGCCCTGTTATCCTCAGAGAGGAGGAAAAATACAAAGATACTGCAGGAACCTGTCTGGTTTCTCCTTTGACCTTTGACCTTTTGTTCTTCTCCTTTGATGTGTTCTTTTCTCTGGAGAAGCGTTTCACTGGTGTGAATGTTCAGTAAATCTGTTCTTATGTCTATAGTTGTTTTCTACCAACATAACAATCTGTTTCTCTGTCTACCAACTCATGCCTCTTCTCCTCAGTTCTACAGAACCATCTGCTGAGAATAGCCCAGAGAAACTCAAGGCCAAGGTATGTATGTGAAGAGAACCCCAATGTACACAGTAAACAGTAACAGAGCATCTCCATGATAATACATATTGACAGTGCTCACTGAAGTGTGCGTATTATTATATTATACCTGTAGGCTATTGTGGTGCATATTGTTTGTTTTTCGTTGCATTAATTTAACCTCTGTCTGGTTCTGATGCCTTTCTGTTTAACAGAAATCTCTTACATGGCCACACTTCTTCTCCTATTCGTATTACTTGGTATTGTATTTGTATTGTTTTTGCTCCAATCATACCCAATCAAACAGAATACAAAACAACTACTGTACATAGCAGGGTATGAAGCGCTCTGATTAGCATTTTCTTAATGCACTTGTTATTGAAGTTCATTTCAGTAATTTGCACAAATATAGAAGGTGTATTGGATTAGATTCATATTTAGACCAGTCATTTATAATTCCATCAAGGGTGTGAATCATCGTAACTCATGTATTTAGATATTATAATTTCAAAGGTTGGGTTTTTGCATTACGGCATTTCTCTTTTAATCACATTATCTGGCGCTCACTTTGGGACTGATTATGTTTGATTTGTCCATAGTAATTCATTAATTAGATATTCTCTAGCCACTGATGTTATTAATCAAACTATAGCAATGGGGAAATCACTTCAATACACTGAGTGTACAAAACATTATGAACACCTGCTCTTTCCAAGACATAGACTGACCAGGTGAATCCAGGTGAAAGATATGATTCCTTATTGATATCACYTGTTAAATCCACTTCAATCAGTATAGATGAAGGGGAGGAGAYGGGTTAAATTAAAGAAGTGCCTTTGAACGGGTATGGTAGTAGGTGCCAGGGGCACCAGTTTGAGTGTGTCAAGAACTGCAACGCTGCTGGGTTTTTCACACTCAACAGTTGCCGGTGTGTACAGTATCAAGAATGGTCCCCCACCCAAAGGACATCTAGCCAACTTGAGGAAGCGTTGGAGTCATCATGAGCCAGCATCTCTKTGGAAAGCTTTCAGCACCTTGTAGAGTCCATGCCCTGGCGAATTGAGACTGTTCTGAGGGCAAAAGGGGGTGCAACTCAATATTAGGAAGGTGTTCCTAATGTTTTGTACACTCAGTGTACACTATCCAATGTCGTTCATAGTACCTAGTCTTTCATCCCCGATACATAACCCTAAGGTGAGGTAAATGTTGAGGTGACAGTGCTCACTGAAGTGTGCATATTATTATATTATACCTGTRGGCTATTGTGGTGCATATTGTTTGTTTTTTGTTGCATTATCTCTCTCTTCTCACAAACATCAAGGCAGCAAACCAATGAATTAGTCATAGATATTGTGAATCAAGCTTTTCACCTAAAAAAGGACCAGAGAGGTACTGTAGGTGCAACTAGTTACCCAGCTCAGTCGATCCAATCTGGCCACAGGCTAGAGAATCAGACAGACTTAAATCACAATCCTCAGATCAAAAGGAGGGTTATGTTTGTGCTGACGTCAAATGTCGGCTATAGCTGACACCATGTTTTCCCAAGCCTCCACACGGCTTGTTGACTAAGGTAGGTAGGGAGGGAGGGAGGGAGGGAGGGAGGGAGGGAGGGGGTAGGTCTGGCCAGCTGTAAACTTCAGAGATGAAGATGGTAGGTAGGTAGGTAGGTAGGTAGGTAGGTAGGTAGGTAGGTAGGTAGGTAGGTAGGTAGGTAGGTAGGTAGGTAGGTAGGTAGGTCTGCCAGACAGCGTTTATTATTGTTATCACTGGGGGCAGAGAGAACTACTGAGGTCTCACAGGGAAACACGCACACACAAACCATACTGCCAGGACATGAGCGTTCACACACACACTATGCACGGCCAGCGCAGAGAAACATAACACACACCACCACACCACCGACACACACCCCACACTACAGCCCACCACACACACACTACACA
>NW_019942562.1:833679-863679 GCF_002910315.2 Salvelinus sp. IW2-2015 | reverse complement strand
ATGGATAGTTATTTAGTGAACTGTCCCTTTAAAGAGACATAAATATGATAGTACCATGCAATGCCACTTAGATTACACCGGTATTAATGTTTATTTGATATTATTTGTAATTGTTATGCTAAAAACAAAGCATTTTGGCTATTGTTTATAATAACTTATGCAACATTAGAGTATTAATGCATAATTATAATATCGAGAAATTGTATGATTACCCTTTTGCCAAAAAATTCTAAAACAAATGTTCATAAAATGTTGTAAAAATGTAAATGATCATCAAATCGAGTGATTACCGAGGCTTGAAGTTTGTATGTTAACCCGATTTAGGGCTCTATTCAATCCGTGGCGCTGAACAACCGCTTTATAGTGCGGTTGACAATTAAAGGCAATGTTCCCGCAGTCGCGGAGACTGCATTCATGGTAAACGCTGCATATGTCAGATCAATCGGAAATTGCCTTAACATCACGCGGATCTTCCGCAATACTTCGGCGATACGGATTGAATGCAGCCCTTAAATCCAGCCCTTAAATTGCATAACCTGAGCAACAACAAAAAATCCCCTTCCTCTTTCATTGTGATTGTAGTTGCAGCGTCCTTCCTGTCACGTTACCCCACTGCTACTCTTATAACAGAGCGTCTGGGGTTATGCTACAATGAAACCCTTTTCTAACACTTCTCCAACCTATTCCCAACACTCAACCACCCAGTTTACCATTGGTTAGCACTCTATGACTTTTGTATGTACAGTAAAAGCTGAAAGCAATATGTTGTATTAACCCTGAAAAAGCCTTGTTTTCTACTGTGTCAGTACGCTGCCTGTGTACAGTTTATGTGACCTTTGTGGCTGTGGCTGGGGTTGGGGCTGTGGCTGGGGTTGTGGCTGGGGTTGGGGTTGTGGCTGGGGTTGGGGTTGTGGCTGGAGTTGGGGCTGGGGCTGGGGTTGGGGCTGGGAGAGAGAGATAATCATGACTGATAGGCTAGCTGTGCTTCTTTTTCCCCTCGCTTTCCTTTTTTCTCATTTTCTTGCTCTCCCTCGTTTGCATTCTGAAAAGTTGAAAGGGCAACTATCTGTCCATGAATAACATGGAACCGAGTCGCTGGATCAGAGTCACTGGATCAGAGTCACTGGAACAGGGTCACTGGAACAGAGTCACTGGAACAGGGTCCCTGGAACAGGGTCACTGGAACAGAGTCACTGGACAGAGTCGCTGGATCAGAGTCACTGGAACAGGGTCACTGGAACAGGGTCACTGGAACAGGGTCACTGGACAGAGTTCACTCGAACAAGAGTCAACTGACAGGGTCCCTGTTAACAGGGTCACTGGAACAGAGTCACTGGACAGAGTCACTGGAACAGAGTCACTGGAACAGGGTCACTGGAACAGAGTCACTGGAACAGAGTCACTGGACAGAGTCACTGGAACAGAGTCACTGGACAGAGTCACTGTCATTGTTCCGTTGTTTTCCTTCTCCTTTCTACTGTGTTGTGTGTCATGCAGTCATTACATGGCATTGTTTTCTCCAAACCAGTGCTAGAACTGGTTTTTCTATTTATATTTTTTTGTCATGTCCTTCTCTAGCTCTGGTCCAGGGCGTTAGTGCACGTTCGGAGGCAGAGGCAACTCGTTGTTGTTGTCATCGCGATGAACCAGAGCTAGTCCTTTTCTACCTGTATAAAGAACCCCAGGTACCATGATGATGACTATACAGAGTCCCAGTAGCATTCTCAATATGAACTCCTTATTTTAGTGGTGAATCAGATGACTTTGTCTGGGGCTACGACAACAATGTGTGCTGTTGGGGATAAGGGAGGACTGGAGTTGGGAACCACTGACCTATAAAGGTCAACGTAGCCTCTACTACTTATGTTAAATAAACCCCTCCAGATGAGTTGAACCTGTCAGACTGAGAGTTTATTCYAAACACGCCTTGTATTTCTGTTTTTCTTTCTTAGTATCCTTGTGGTATGAGTTATGAGTGAGTATTTGTTTGCAATACTGCATCCCCTGTTTCCAGTTGCATTTATGTGGTTAAATGTTGCTCTATGTAATGTATCTAAACTACACAGCCAGCGCAGACACATGCACCCAACACACCGCGTCATTACATACTCAGATGTCATAGAAGGATATGGAATGGATTGTGTGCGTCCATTACAACTGAACTGAGTCCCAGGCATTTGCGTCCCAAATGACACCATATTTCCCTTTATAGTGCACTACTTTTGACCATAGCCCTATGGGTAGTCTCACTAGACATGTAGCTGTTGC
Organism: Salvelinus sp. IW2-2015; assembly: GCF_002910315.2. NCBI lineage: Eukaryota > Metazoa > Chordata > Actinopteri > Salmoniformes > Salmonidae > Salvelinus > Salvelinus sp. IW2-2015. The sequence goes on along the minus strand of NW_019942562.1, from coordinate 861,411 downwards.
CTAGGGCCTGGTTTTCTAGACTACACTGTGGGTGCAATTTTGGGACTGAACCCAACTCCCTATCTATTTATAACCTGCCTAATAACATGACTCTAGAGGGATTGAATTTCATACCCCGCTTTCTTTCCGTCCTTCCCTCTCTTCTCTCTTTCACTTCCTCCCTTCCTGTCTCTTTCTAGAATCCTGGTGTGGTGTGTTGTGGGGGACACTGTCTCTTCAGGAGGAGACCCTCAGAGAGGGAGGGGATGTCTATGTGTGTCCGTGTAAGCATAATACTATCCACCATTTATGACATCATCAGAAGGTGCCTTCATGCCTTGGTGAGAGCAGTAGTAACACCAGAAGAAGAGAAGGGACAGTGGGCCATGGAGGAGCTGCTGACCCCCAGACAACAGACTGCTAGGCAGATCAAGGCCCGTTTCCTGGAGGCCCTACAGACCAACAACGTAACGGAGGTCCTGGAGATACTGTACACCACCAACCTGGACATCGACACTGTGCTGGAGGTGGAGGACAAACGCATGGTCCTGGCCTCATACAAGCAAGGTAGGGTTGGGGTTGTGCTAGTGAGTTTGGATTCCAGACTAGGGTTGTGCATTGTAGGAGTATGCAGGAACTAAGGTAAAGGCATGGTTGTGATTTCATTCACGCATGGTAAAGGTGAATACTGCTGACACTGTTGACTGACTAATGTAGGCCTCCATGTGTGGTGCAACAAGGATATCAGTTTGCATTGGTTTAACTCTATGCACGCCTGCATTAGATGATACTTTACTGGTATTGTATGTCTGACAATGCATATACTCAGGGCATTGAAAGCAGATTTGTCGATAGGCTGCCTTGTTCTTTGCATTAGTTTAGATAGGTTGTGGTGGGTTATTTAACTGTCAACGGTGCTTATAATACAGGTGTTGAGGAGTAGTGTAGGATACCCCCCACTGGATGGCGCTAGACCTCCATCAGGCCCACTTAGAGTACCCTGAGTAGAGTGATGTCCAGGGAGAGTTTCTAGAGCTGGAAAGGGCACAAGATGATTGACTTTCTTGTTATTATTCTCCTCATGCACCAACATCACCCCTGCCCAGACCCACAATTCTCCTCATGCATACCATTATATTCACTCCTGTTCTTTGTGCCACCTTATATAATAACGCTAGGGAAAGGCTCCCGAGTGGCACAGCGGTCTAAGGCACTGCATCTCAGTGGTAGAGGTGTCACTACAGACACCCTGGTTTGAATCCAGGCTGTATCACAACTGGCCGTGACTGGGAGTCCCATAGGGCAGTGCACAATTGGCCAGTGTAGGCCGTCATTGTAAATAACAATTTGTTCTTAACTGACTTGCCTAGTTAAAATACAGCAATTACCCTTGCTATTAGGCAAGGTAACCGAATGTGCAAAAGGCATTCAGACACTCTTGGTGGAACATTTTCATTTTAGTAATTTAGGTAACGCTCTTATCCAGAGCGACTTACAGTTAGTGCATTCACCTTAAGATTTACTACATGACCAAAAGTATGTAGACACCTGCTCGTCGAACATCTCATTCCAAAATCATAGGCATTAATATGGAGTTGGTTCCCCCTTTTCTGCTATACAGCCTCCACTCTTCTGGGAAGGCTTTCCACTAGATGTTGGAACATTGCTGCGGGGACTTGCTTCCATTCAGCCACAAGGGCATTAGTGAGGTCCGGCACTGATGTTGGTCGATTAGGCCTGGCTCGCAGTCTGCGTTCCAATTCATCCCAAAGGTGTTCGCTGGGGTTGAGGTCAGGGCTCTGTGCAGGCCAGTCAAGTTCTTCCACATCGATCTTGACAAACCATTTCCGTATGGACCTCGCTTTGTGCACGGGGGCATTGTCATGCTGAAACGGGAAAGGGCCTTCCCCAAACTGTTGCCACAAAGTTGGAAGCACAGAATCGTTTCGAATGTCATTGTATGACACAATGTTAAGATTTCCCCTCACTGGAACTAAGGGGCCTGGCCCGAACCATGAAAAACAGCCCCAGACCATTATTCATCCTCCACCAAACTTTACAGTTGGCACTATGTACTGGGGCAGGTAGTGTTCTCCTGGCATCCGCCTAACCCAGATTCATCTGACGGACTGCCAGATGGTGAAGCACGATTCATCACTCCAGAGAATGCATTTCCACTGCTCCAGAGTCCAATGGCGGCGAGCTTTACACCACTCCAGCTGACACTTGGCATTGCTCATGGCTGCTTGGCCATGGAAACCCATTTCATGAAGCTCCCGACGAACAGTTATTGTGCTGATGTTGCTTCCAGAGGCAGTTTGGAAATCGGTAGTGAGTGTTGCAACCGAGGACAGATGATTTTAACTCGCAACACGCTTCAGCCCTCGGCGGTCCTGTTCTGCGAGCTTGTGTGGCCTACCACTTCACGGCTGAGCCGTTGTTGCTCCTAGACGTTTCCACTTCACAATAACAGCACTTACAGTTGATCGGGGCAGCTCTAGCAGGGCAGAAATTTGGCCAACTGACTTGTTGGAAAGGTGGCATCCTATGACGGTGCCATATTGAAAGTCACTGAGCTCTTCAGTAAGGCCATTCTACTGCCAATGTTTGTCTATGGAAATTGCATGGCTGTGTGCTCAATTTTATACACCTGTCAGCAACTAATTTGAAGGGGTGTCCACATACGTTTGTATATATAGTGTAGCAAGGTGGGACAACCACATATCTCAGTCATAGTTAGTATATTTTCTCAATTTTATTTATTTATTTATTTATTTTACCGTTATTTTACCAGGTAAGTTGACTGAGAACACGTTCTCATTYGCAGCAACGACCTGGGGAATAGTTACAGGGGAGAGGAGGGGGATGAATGAGCCAATTGTAAACTGGGGATTATTAGGTGACCGTGATGGTTGAGGGCCAGATTGGGAATTTAGCCAGGACACCGGGGTTAACACCCCTACTCTTACGATAAGTRCCATGGGATCTTTAATGACCTCAGAGAGTCAGGACACCCGTTTAACGTCCCATCCGAAAGACGGCACCCTACACAGAGCAGTGTCCCCAATCACTGCCCTGGGGCATTGGGATCTTTGTTTAGAACAGAGGAAAGAGTGCCTCCTACTGGCCCTCCAACACCACTTCCAGCAGCACCTGGTCTCCCATCCAGGGACTGACCAGGACCAATAAAGTAGGAAGTCACGTACGAGTGTTAGTTCACGAAAGGCAATCTATTTTGGGGGGTGCGAGGGTACTGTGGGATTATTTAAGATACTATTTAGTGTTTCAGATGTTTTCGGTAGATGGGTAGGGACTCTGCTGTCCTAGGTTCAGGGGGAAGCTGGTTCCACCATTGGTTGCCAGGACAGAGAAGAACTTGGACTGGGCTGAGTGGGAGTTTCCCTCCCGAAGGGGTGGGAGGACCAAGAGGTGGCAGACCGGAGTACTCTGGTTGGGGTGTAGGGGTTTGAGCAAGCCTGAAGGTAGGGAGGGGCAATTCCTCTTGCTGCTCCGTAGGCAGGTACCATGGTCTTGTAGTGGATGTGAGCTTCAACTGAAACTTGGAAAGGGTGAACACCGGCTGGGCTGCGGCATTCTGGATAAGTTGCAGGGGTTTGATGGCACAAGCGGGGAGCCAAGCAAACAGCAAGTTGCAGTAGTCCAGACGGGAGATGACACGTGCCTGGATTAGGACCTGAGACAATTCTTGTGTGAGGTAGGGTCATACTCTACGGATGTTGTACAGCATGAACCTGCAGGAGCRAATCACTGCTTTGATGTTTGCAGAGAACGACATGGTGTTGTCCAGGGTCAAGTCAAGGTTATTTGCACTCTGGGAGGGGGACACTGTGGAGTTGTAAATTGTGATGGAGAGGTCTTGTAGCGACAGGCCTTCCCCAGGAAGAAGAGCAGCTCCGTCTTGTCGAGGTTAAGCTTGAGGTGGTGGCCCGACATCCAAGCTGAGATATCTGCCAGGGACGCAAACATGTGTGTTGCCACCTGGGTATCAGAAGGGGGAAGGAGAAAAGTAGTTAAGTGTCATCTGCATAGCAATGATAGAAGAGACCATATAGAGATAAGAGGAGAGAGCCTAGAACCGAGCCCTGAGGGACACCAGTAGTGAGAGTACATGGTGCAGACACAGATCCTCTCCACGTCACCTGGTAGGAGCGGCCTGGCAGGTAGGATGGAATCCAAGAGTGTGCAGAGCCTAAGACGACCAGCCCTGAGAGGGTGGAGAGGAGGATCTGATGGTTCACGGTTTCGAAGGCAGCGTATAGATCTAGGAGGATGAGAACAAAGGAGAGAGAGTCAGCTTTGGCAGGGTGGAGATCCACCGTAACACAGAGGGGTCGAGTGTTGGTTTCTTGAGGAGTGGAGCGACTTGGTACATTTTGAAGTCAGAGGGGATGCAGCCAGTGGTCCGGAATGAATTGATGAGGGAAGTGAGGAGAAGGTCTCCAGAGATGCTCTGGAGAAGGGAGGAGGGGATGGGATCGAGCTGGTAGGTTGTCGGGTGACCGTAGCTCCCTACTCTCAGGATGCCATTGGGAGAGAGAGGGGAGATTGAGGCTCAATAATGATGGTTAAAAGTTATTATTTGTAATGTTTTTTTCACTACTCTAGGTTTCTGGTTGCCAGACTACAAGCTAGAGTGTTCTTGGGCGATGGCCCTCCACGTCTGTGTAATGTACAACTACCTGGAGACAGCTCTGGTGCTGCTGCAGAAGGGGGCGGCGGTTAACAGGAAGCCCAATGGGAAGACCCCGCTTCACGTGGCCTGTACGGTCGCCCACGGCGACTGTGTGGCCCTGTTATTGGGCCACGGGGCGAGGGTCAACAGCCTGTCTCTGAGTGGACACACACCACTACACTACTGTATAACTAAAGAGTCTGTGGACTGTGCCAAGCAACTCATCCTTAATGGTGAGAATGGATGGAGATTAAATAAAAGTGTTCAGTGCAGGTAAAATCATGTTATTTTGAGGTTGCCATGTCTTTGGATATGCAAAATCATATTATTAAGTAGGCCTACTGTACTTTTGCATTTTCTATCTCCCTGCCTCCTTCCCTCCCTACCTCCAGGGGGCAATGTGAACAAGCCCAGTCAGAGCAAAGACGAGGAAACACCTTTACACACAGCAGCCCGCCTGGGAATCCCTGAGCTGGTGGCTCTCTACATCTCCCACGGGGCCCAGGTGGACGCGGTCAACTCCCTCCAGGAGACGCCCCTGATCACTGCAGCCTTCTGGGCCCTGGACATCCGTGAACAGACCTACAGCGAGGACCACCACCTGGTCTGCCGCATTCTGCTGGACCACGGCGCAGGTGAGGTAAAACGGATTGGTGTTCTGGGTCACTCCTAACAGATTTTTATTTTATTTTTATTTATTTTTATTTCACCTTTATTTAAACAGGTAGGCCAGTTGAGAACAAGTTCTCATTTACAACTGCGACATGGCCAAGATAAAGCAAAGCAGCGCAACACAAAAAACAACACAGAGTTACACATGGAACAAACAAACGTACAGTCAATAACACAATAGAAAAAATCTATATAAGTGTGTGCAAATGAGGTAAAATTAGGGAGGTAAGGCAATAAATAGGCCGTAGTGGCGAAGTAATTACAATTTAGCAATTAAAGACTGGAGTGATAGATGTGCAGACGATGAATGTGCAAGTAGAGATACTGGGGTGCAATGGAGCAACAAACAAAAGAATAACAATATGGGGATGAGGTAGTTGGATGGGCTATTTACAGATGGGCTATATACAGGTGCAATGATCTGTGAGCTGCTTTGACAGCTGATGCTTAAAGTTAGTGAGGGAGATATGAGTCTCCAGCTTCATTGATTTTTATAATTTGTTCCAGTCGTTGGCAGCAGAGAACTGGAAGGAAAGGCGGCCAAAGTAGGAATAGGCTTTGGGGGTGACCAGTGAAATATACCTGCTGGAGCGCGTGCTACGGGTGGGTGCTACTATGGTGACCATTGAGCTGAGATAAGACGGGGCTTTACCTAGCAAAGACTTATAGATGACCTGGAGCCAGTGGGTTTCGCAACGAATATGAAGCGAGGGCCAGCCAACGAGAGCATACAGGTCGCAGTGGTGGGTAGTATATGGGGCTTTGGTGACAAAAACGGATGGCATTGTGATAGACTACATCCAATTTGCTGAGTAGAGTGTTGGAGGCTATTTTGTAAATGACATCGCCAAAGTCAAGGATCGGTAGGATAGTCAGTTTTACGAGGGTATGTTTGGCAGCATGAGTGAAGGATGTTTTGTTGGGAAATAGGAAGCCGATTCAAGATTTCATTTTGGATTGGAGATGCTTAATGTGAGTCTGGAAGGAGAGTTTACAGTCTAACCAGACACCTAGATATTTGTAATTGTTCACATATTCTACGTCAGAACCGTCCAGAGTAGTGATGCTGGACAGGTGGGCAGGTGTGGGCAGCGATCGGTTGAAGAGCATGCATTTAGTTTTACTGCATTTAAGAGCAGTTGGAGGCCACGGAAGGAGAGTTGTATGGCATTGAAGCTCGTCTGGAGGTTAGTTAACACAGTGTCCAAAGAGGGGCCAGAGGTATACAGATGAGGTCTGGGGCCGTACTGTATGTATCAAGCATCTCAAAGTAGGAGTGCTGATCTAGGATCAGGTCCCCCCTGTCCATGTTGTCTTATTGATTGTAATCTTAAAACCCCTTAGAGTCGATGTCCGCGCCTCCACGGAAATCTAATTAGAATATTTTTTTAAAGTGTCTGTTTAGGGCCTCCCGGGTGGCACAGTGGTCTAAGGCACTGCATCGCAGTGCTAGCTGTGCCACCAGAGACTCTGGGTTTGAACCCAGGCTCTGTCGCAGCCGGCCGCGACCGGGAAGTCCATGGGGCGATGCACAATTTGCCCAGCATCATCCGGGTTAGGGAGGGTTTGGCCGGTAGGGATATCCTTGTCTCATCGCACGCTAGTGACTCCTGTGGCGAGCCGGGTGCAGTGCGCGCTGACCAGGTCGCTAGGTGTACGGTGTTTCCTCCGACACATTGGTGCGGCTGGCTTCCGGGTTGGATGCGTGCAGTGTTAAGAAGCAGTGCGGCTTGGTTGGGTTGTGTTTCGGAGGACGCATGGCTCGGAGGACGCATGGTTTCGGAGGACGCCGAGCCCGTATGGGAGTTGTAGCGATGAGACAAGACAGTAACTAGTAACAATTTTTTTTTAAGCTAGAGATATCTGTTTTTTGCATTGGATGCATCTCAATCCACTGTATTCATATATGTAGGCCTTCTGCATCTATGGTGAAAGGTGACAGAGCTAGAGCAGTGTTTGTCAGACTATGAGACATCCCGAAAATTGGTCTTCTCACAGCCGATCTGCCAACTTCTGTCTGTAGCGTTCGGACAGAAAAGGCTACACACCCCTCTGTGGAAAGGTGAGACTCTCACGAACACGTACATGTCGGTTGCCCACAGGCCTCACAAGACTCGTCTCAAGGTCCCCGGTACCAGCTTAAAAATGTATGGAAGTATATATGGAGTGCCAAAAATAAGGCATAGGACAGATACTTCAGAACAAACTTCCTTCAGATTTTTGGGGGGACTATCTGTTGTTCCATGTAGTGAATCTGTTAGTCAATGCGTTTGTATGGGCTAATAGCAGTATTGCCAAAAATAGTTTTCATCAAATATTTTTTATAAGTAATTTTTTTATTCTTCAAGGCGTCTTAAAATTCAAAATGAAATAGCTAAAGGATCCTTGGTATGACTTTCTTAAAACATTTCCATATAGCTTAGTAGAACCCTACCCCCTCCTACGGCYTAGACAGGGCTTAGACTCTTATGGGTTAACAGCAAAACGGATCCTAAATCAGCACTTCACTCTGAGACGCTTGATACGGCACCTTATAAGGCTTGGATTTACATCATGGTTCACCTCGTCAGATGCATTATCCTCGTCAGGATGCAAAATTACTTTGCCTCACACCATATCTTCTAGGCATTTGTCTAGGTAATTGTGTATGCTAATTACTGGTAGAAAAAATGGAGGCAAACTACATTACTGTTAACCCTTTGTTGGTTCCAGACCCTAACCCTTTGTTGGTTCCAGACCCTAACCCTTTGTTGGTTCCAGGCCCTAACCCTTTGTTGGTTCCAGACCCTAACCCTTTGTTGGTTCCAGACCCTAACCCTTTGTTGGTTCCAGACCCTTTGTTGGTTCCAGACCCTAACCCTTTGTTGGTTCCAGACCCTAACCTGTATGAAGACGACTATAAGACAGCCCTGCACAAGGCCTCCTGGAACTGTGACCACGTGCTGATGCAGATGCTGCTGGAGGCGGGGGCGGACACTACGACCATGGACATCAACGGCTGTGAACCCATCCAGTACGTCCTGAAGGTCACCTCCGTCAGGCCCATGGCCATCCCTGAGCTCTGTTACCAGCTGCTGCTCAACTTTGGAGCTCCACGGGTCTACCCGCCGCAGTTCCACAAGGTAGGAGAAAGACTTTGGAGGTCATTAGAGATACCCGCCGTAGTTCTACAAGGTAGGGGAAATACTTTGGTGGTCAGCGGAGATACCTGCCGGAGTTCAATGGTGTAAAGTACTTAAGTAAAAATACTTTAAAGGACTACTTAAGTCGTTTTTTGGGGGTATCTGTACTTTACAATATATATTTTTGACAACTTTTACTTCACTACATTCCTGAAGCAAATAATGTACTTTTTACTCCATACATTTGCCTTGACACCCAAAAGTACTCGTTACACTTTGACAGGAAAAAACTCAAATTCACACACTTATCAAGAGAACCTCCCTGGTCATCTCTACTGCCTCTGATTTGGTGGACTCACTAAACACACATGCTTTGATTGTAAATTATGTCCCAGTGTTGGACACTGCAAGATTCACACAATTTTTTTTTTTTTTTWAACATTTCTAGCCTGTCTATGGGTAACAGGGTTGACATGTTGTGCTCGACCTGCTCAGTGTTCCACCACAAAACAACAGAAAATGTCCAAAAAGAGTAGAATCAGCTCACCTGCTTTTACACTAGGATTTGACTATTAGATATTCAATGTTTCTTTTGGAAAACTAATTTAAAAAATGTATAGTTTCTCCATAAAATGAGGGACAGACATTTTATGTGATTAGATGAATCACTAATCACATGGAATAAATAATAATCTTTGGAAATAACTAGGGCAATGATGGTGAAAACTTGTTGTACAATATTGGGGTTAAGTGGGTTCAAATCTTCCTAGAAGTCACAGAGGGACATGTAACAAATTTGCCATTTTAGCAAATCTTTATTAATATCAAAAATCTGATTTATAGAATGTTCTATGTGGTCTATATTAAAGGCCATGTCATTTCATATAACAGGCTTTTAAAATTCAATATTGGTGCACAATTTCTACTTAAAATGTCAAAGGAATGCAAAAGGTACTAATTTGGTGGAACAACACATTTGTCTAACTCTGTAGGTGTTGCAGGCCTGCCATGAGTGTCCCAATGCAGTGGAAGTCATGATGAACTCATATGAGCGGATCAAACCCACCAACAAGTGGAGATCATCCATTTCTGAAGCCTCCTACAAGGTAACCCACAAAAATACAGTGTAAAATCTCATTGTTGGACTTTGCAGTATTATAAAGTTAAACAAATTGAAATGTTGCTGACTTAGTTGCACACTAATCAGGACCAGTCTGAGACACAGTTAATATGATATAATCACCCCAAAGGGATTATGCACTGACATTAATTTATGCGTATCCTCCATATTATAGTGAATTTGAACCCGGGTTCAGTGACTGTCAACCCAACACGTTAGTCGTTACGCCCAGAGATCCAAACCTTTTGACAAGGTGTTGGGTTAAGGTCGCTACAATAGGTTTCTGTTTTGTTTCTCCAGCAACATGAGGAATTCTATGAGTCCATGTTTGCTGTGTGCTCCAACACTCCTCGTTGTCTGATGCACCTGGCCCGGTGTGCTGTCAGGAGGGCTATGGAGAACCGCTGTCACACTGGGGTAGGGACCCTCCCCCTACCTCCCCCCATCCAGAGATACCTGCTACTGGAACCTGAGGGGACCTTCTATTGATGGACTTACTGACCAGGTGTTTGACTGAATGATCTATCTTTAGAGAACAGCTGCCCTGAGTGATACAAGAGAGACAGTATCTGATGCTATTAGTAGTAGTATAGATGGAGGGTAGTTTAGGTTAGTTAGTGCTTAGCTAGGTGCACAGGTATACAGCACACTGCCACTTCCACACTCTATCCCTAGGTGGCAGCAGCAACCGGGTCAGGTGCTAAGCTCTCCCAGGAAGCCTCGATAAACAGTGGATTGCTCACAGGTGGGGGCAATAAGTGACTGCAGGTGATTGCAAAGAGGGAGGTCGGCCAGCCAGCGTTTGTGTAAAAACTTGTTGTGGGCCTTTTGTATATTATTTTGTATATCACTACTTGAACGAATGCCAACCACAAGTATAGAGTTGAGACAGAGATCGACCTGAACTTGGTAAGTTTGCTGTCTCCTCGGGCACATGTATTCAACACCTGGCCCGCTTAGTCTTTCTTCTCATGTTAATGCAGACATTTAGACAGATTACAGATCATTTAGCCAAGCCTAGGACCCCTAGACATAGAGTGTAGTGATAAATGAAGTCTGGCCAGGTGCTTTCCTAACACTATCACTTAGGTCCAGTCATTAAAACAGGAAATAACTTTTTTTTTTAAACGGTACTAAGAGATGCTGTAGCTGCTGTTGCTGAAAGTGGAACCAAAAGAGATGATGATAGCACTGCCTAGCAGTTGAGGCTAACACTGGGTCAAACACACTGACTGGATATCCTGATCTTACTGTAGACTCCAGTCTATTGTGATAATGACATATGAGGACATTGGTCTTCTTTAGCCCGATGTGGTGGATTAATGGATGTCTGTTTGACAGATGGATGGATGTATCAGTCTGACAGCTGAAGTTTCTTTCAGACATTAATACTGGATGTCCTGGTCTATGATGTCACTTGTTAGTGTGACGCCAAGGATCCACTGCAGCACTGACTGACTTCAGGCTGTCTGACTCTCTCCCTCCCTCTCTCTCTCTCCCCTCTCCCTTTTTATATTTTTCTCCTTCCCTCCCTTCTCTCTTCTCCCTTCCTCCTTCTCTTTCTTTATCACTTCCCCCCTTCTCCCTCCCTCTCTCTGTGTGGGTAACCTCATGACTCACCACTGCAGAGTGGATTTCACCCAGCAACCAGTGCACCCTGCTCTCACGCGCTCCTTTCAAAAGGACAAATACTTGGCAGTTCACTCAAGACATTTCTCAGTGTGTTTCCATTCACTTGATAGTGCTGACAGTGTGTTGCACAGACATCATCACAGGGACTCGCTATCTTTAGATCTAAGACAAATGTTTTTGGAATACTCTGATAATGACTGCGTTATCTAAGGTTGTGTTATTTTGAATCATTTTTAGGCAACTGCAATCTCTGTGTTTACATCTGCCCAAAGATAGGCAGTAGACCAGCTGGGGGGAAATGTATGACTTCTTGAAATAGTTAGCATTGCACAGATGTACAGTATCCTACAGCATGCACTTGGAGACTTATAAGTTCAATAAAGCATCTATTCAATGACAACACAGCACACAAGAATGATGTATGGCCTCTAAATAGCTTCCCCCTTTGTGTTGATCCTCTCCAGAGTACTTAAGATGAAGTAGTTAACTCTTTATGACTGAGCTCCTATCACCTTTTAAGGCTTAGATGGCTCTGTATATTGTATTAAATGTAACCTTTACCTTCAAGCTCCATACCCMAATGTCTTTATAATGGTGGGTCTATTTCAATCAGCATTGGGTATAATTTGCGATGGTGGGAATATAGATAATAGCAGAAAGCATAGAGGGAGCACTTCAGAGACTTAGGCTGAATAGAGCAAGACGTCTAAGCTATTAATCCTTCTGTTAGAGAGGAGATACCTCTCGCGTCGCTGAGAGGTGAACTGGCAGCCGTACACTCAGAGGCTGAGCAACAGGGTTCTGTACTTTACATAATGAGGAGAGAACAAACACAATGGGAATGAATGGAGCAGCCAGCAACTCTCCATCTGTATAGTCCTGTAGTCTCATAAACCAGGTATTATATATGAACAGATGAAAGCTCTATAGCGAAAGAGCAGAGTGGTTTAGGAAGTTACACTAGAAAGGATAAAGGATGTGGAGGAGTCAATAGTTTTATTAGTAAGTTTGTGTGTAGGGGGATCTTGCAGTAACACGTGTCTTTTGGTCTAACATGTGAAGGGTCACTAGAGTGTGACATGTTCAATGCGCCACTAGTCAATGGGGCTTCCAATGGTCTGGTAATGGATGGTGATGATTGTGAAAGGAGCCCTAAACAACACAGTACACAGGGGCAGTGTTGTTATTGAGAATGGACTGTCAATTACTTAAGACGACTACTGTCTTTTTATATTCATATGTTCTTTATTTTTTAACATCTCTATCTGTGCCGTTTTCCAGGACTTTGTTGTGCAGCAGTAGCCTTAGCACGTGTTTGTGACAGTCCAGTCCGCGTAACATGCTGTAATGCAGGGATTATCAACTAGATTCAGCCGTGGGCTGTTTTTTTTCATGAGCGGATGGTTGGGGGGCCGGAACATAATTACCATTCATTTGTAGACTACAAGAAGGCCTAACAGAGTTCCTACTAAATGATTCGGTGTCATTCTATGCATATCACTAAGAACCGGGGTAGGCAACCCTGTTCCTGGAGTACTGCAGGATTTTGTCCCAACTAGGCACCACGCCTGACCAACTGATCTAATTGATCAGTTCAGTGACTGCCTGAATTCAACACACCTGGTCTTCCAGGTCAGTTAAATCAGAATGTATGAAGTGCCTGCAGCTCTTCAGGGTTTCCTGGGGTTGCCGACCCGACTTATAATGAACCAACGTATTGAGAATATCCTATTTTCCACAATTCCAGCTGGTTAATTGTGACAACTGGTGTTACCAGATACTGTCCATGACCCCTGATAAAAGGTCAGTTTTTCTCCATGTCTCTGATGGTTAAGATTGGGGTAGGATAATCTGATCCTAGATCTGTGGTTCTGTGGGAAATGTCTACCTCAAGTATTCAGTCGCCTATGTTCTAGTTACGCACTGTTATATCTTGTAGCACGTGATGTCTTTGAGGGAGTAATAGCAGGGGACTGTACTGTAACTGTCTTGTTACAGTTTGGGGGAGTGTCTGGTAGCTAGCTACCCCCCTGCTCGCTCACACACGCCCCCTTCTTTCCCACCTCCTCAGTGTCATCTGGCAGTAATGCCGCCCATATTTCCACTCATTATCATCAGGCCCTGCAGGGAAAACAGAGAACAAACAATAGCCCTTCACTAGAGCCTCTCCACTACCATAGCCCTTCACCAGGGCCTCTCCACTACCATAGCCCTTCACCAGGGCCTCTCCACTACCATAGCCCGTCACCAGAGCCTCTCCACTATCAAATAAAATTGTATTGGTCACATACATGGTTAGCAGATGTTATTGCGAGTGTAGCGAAATGCTTGTGCTTCTAGTTACGACAGTGCAGCAATATCTACCAATTCCACAACAAATACCTAGTACACACAAATCTAAGTAAAGGAATGGAATAAATAGAATAATATATACGCCCCCGGTGATGCGTTGTGTAAACCGCACCACCCTCTGGATTGCCTTGCTGTTGATGTGTCCATGATGTGTACGCTGAGGAACTTTCCTTCTCCTCTGCTGTCCCGTCGATGTGGATAGGGGGGGTGCTACCATTGCCCTTCACCAGAGCCTCTCCACTACCATAGCCCTTCACCAGAGCCTCTCCACTACCATAGCCCTTCACCAGAGCCTCTCCACTACCAGAGCTCTTCACCAGAGCCTCTCCACTACCAGAGCCCTTCACCAGAGCCTCTCCACTACCATAGGGGCTAGAGACTGGGTGGTATTCTGCACTCCCCTTAAGCAACCATCATTGATGTGTGTGCACTGTATAATGTAACAGGCAGGAGAGTTTTAAAGGTCCAGTTAACTGACTATATACACTGCATGACGTGTTAAAACCCCAATGAAACAGTGTAGTTCACCTCCGAACACTCGTAGTTCAACCCTCCCAGTTAGGCCAGTCGTCGCTGTGGCCCAGGTCCCTGTGTTGTGGCAGCCTGAGTAAGGTTAGAAGAGGGGGGGTCAGACAAGCCTCCATAAGGCCCTAAAATAGAGCAGGTGTTCAGGGGTCAGAGACAGGAACTGGAAATTGTGAGGAGCGGGTTAAACAGTGGTGGGCGGCATGCGTTCTAAAGTACATTGGTCAGACAGGCGGCGTTGAAAAAAAATAGAAAAGCAGCACTGGGGTGACTGGGTGCAGGTTAGTCTTTTTCGTAATGAATCTTGTTCTGGAGGCACCTCCACACAGTGGTCACTAGCTGGCACAGACACAAAGTTAGACAATCTGATGTCAAACCTAACCACACTGCTAACCTTAATGCCTAACCGTAACCTAAATTTAAGATCAAAAAGCAAATGTTTGTTTTCATGAAATTTAGACTTTGCAGCTGGCCAGTCTTGYGGAAATCACTCAGTTCTGCCTCCAGGACAAGACTCATCCCAATGAACATCAACCTGCTGACTGGGTTGGCAGCTCTCCAGGAATGGACTCTGTTAATGAAAACAAGTGGTGAAAGGGGGTGGGATGGTGGAGGTCAGAGTCAGGGAGTACAGTGCCTTTACAAAAGTATTCATCCCCCTTGGCGTTTTTCCTATTTTGTTGCATTACAACCTGTAATTTAAATGGATTTTATTTGGATTTCACATTGACAAAATAGTCAAAATTGGTGAAATGAAAAATATTACTTATTTCAAAAAATTCAAAAAAATGGGAAAGTGGTACGGTGCGTACATATGTATTCACCCCCTTTGCTATGAAGCCCCTAAATAAGATCTGGTGCAACCAATTACCTTCAAAGTCACAAAATTAGTTAGATTGCACACAGGTGGACTTTATTTAAGTGTCACACGATTTTTCAGTATATATATACACCTGTTCTGAAAGACCCCAGAGTCTGCAACACCACAAAGCAAGGAGCACCACCAAGCAAGCGGCACCATGAAGACCAAGAATCTCTCCAAACAGGTCAGGGACAAAGTTGTGGAGAAGTACAGATCAGGGTTGAGTTATATAAAAAATATCAGAAACTTTGAACATCCCACAGAGCACCATTTAAATCCATTACAACAAAAAAATTGAAAGAATATGGCACCACAACAAACCTGCCAAGAGAGGGGTGCCCACCAAAACTCACGGACCAGTCAGAGGGCATTAATAAGATAGGCAACAAAGAGACCAAAGATAACCCTGAAGGAGCTGCAAAACTCCAATCTCCGCTGTGGAGCATCTGTCCATAGGACCACTTTTTAAGCCGTACACTCCACAGACCTGGGCTTTACGGAAATGTGGCCAGAAAAAAGCCATTGCTTAAAGAAAAAAATAAGCAAACACGTTTGGTGTTCAAGGCATGTGGGAGACTCCCCAAACATATGGAAGTAGGTTCTCTGGTCAGATGAGACTAAAATGTAGCTTTTTAGCCGTCAAGGAAAATGCTAGGTCTGGCGCAAACCCAACACCTGTCATCACCCCGAGAACACCATCTCCACAGTGAAGCATGGTGCTGTGAGGATGTTTTTCCATCGGCAGGGACTGGGATACTGGTCAGAATTGAAGGAATGATGGATGGCGCTAAATACAGGGAAATTCTTGAGGGAAACCTGTTTCAGTCTTCCAGAGATTTCAGACTGGGATGGAGGTTCACCTTCCAGCAGGACAATGAACCTAAGCATACTGCTAAAGCAGCACTTGAGTGGTTTAAGGGGAAACATTTAAAATGTCTTGGAATGGCCTGGTCAAAGGCCAGACCTCAATCCACTTGAGAATATGTGGTATGACTTAAAGATTGCTGTACACCAGCGGAACCCATCCAACTTGAAGGAGCTGGAGCAGTTTTGCCTTGAAGAATGGTCAAAAATTCTAGTGGCTAGATGTGCCAAGCTTATAGAGACATACCCCAAGAGACTTGCAGCTGTAATTGCTGCAAAAGGTGGCTCTACAAAGTATTGACTTTGGGGGGTGAATAGTAATGCATGCTCAAGTTTAGTTTTTTGGGGGTCTTATTTCTTGTTTAACAAAAAATATTTTGCATCTTCAAAGTGGTAGGCATGTTGTGTAAATCAAATGATACCAACCCCCCAAAAATGTATTTTAATTCCAGGTTAAGGCAACAAAATAGGAAAAATGCCAAGGGGGGTGAATACTTCTGCAAGCCACTGTACAAGCAGTGGTGGAAAAAGTACCCAATTGTCATACTTGAGTAAAAGTAAAGATACCTTAATAGAAAATGACTCATGTAAAAGTCACCCAGTAAAATAATACTTGAGTAAAAGTATTTGGTTTTAATTATACTTAAGTATCAAAAGTAAATGTAATTCCTAAAATATAGAAATAACTTCAAATTCCTTATATTAAGCAAACCAGGCGGCATGACTTTTACATTTTTTWTTTACGGATTGCCAGGGGCACACAACACTGACATAATTTACAAAATAAGCATGTGTTTAGTCAGTCCGCCAGATCAGATGGATGACCAGGGATGTGTGTGAATTAGACAATGTTCCTGTCCTGCTAAGCATTCAAAATGTAAAGAGTACTTTTGGGTGTCAGGGAAAGTGTATGGAGTAGAAAGTACATTATTTTCTTTTGGAATGTAGTGAAGTAAAAGTGGTCAAATATAACTACTTAAGTAGTACTTAAGTATTTTTATTAGGATCCCCATTAGCTAGCATCGTAATGCTAGCTAATCTTCCTGGGGTCCAACACCAATTAATAAGACATTAAACAACCACAAATCAAGACTTCAAACATTCAACAAGTAGACAATACAGATAATTAAAATACCTGACAGGATGGAAGTACAAGCTGTTAGAACAGGAGGATGGTCTAGAAAGCAGCTAGCTACGTAACAGGGATAGAAAGAAATTGTCTTGAATTTCAGTGAACATTATTTTAATCCATTTCATGTAATATATTACTCCTAGATTTCATTAAGTTAAACACAATTTGAAATAGTCAAACACCACTGTATTGTTAAAGGTGATATTGCAAATCTCTATTAAATTATTGTCAATATATTATTCAGGTTATAACACAAAACAAGGACACGCCAGTCACGTTTCCTATTTTGTTTATTGTAGTTTTTAAAAGAACTGATCTGGTAGGGTGGACTAGGAAGCATGCTCTCTAACAGAAAGCTCTAGAATAGCTCATAGCGTACTATAGAACAGGTAGCAGCCAGGGCATTACTATACACATACAAGCAGTGATCATGAAGGTATTTCATATACATCAGAACAGCTTTCACATGTCTTATTATCCCATACAGAAGATCAACTGATTTGCATTGTGTGAAAAGATGTGTGTTGTCAACAAACACTCAGACACACACACTGGCTGTGAGTAGCCTGGCAGTACAGTACTGTAGAGGCCTTTAGAATGCAGGCTTGGTCAGGGTACATAGAGGGGTCAAGTTCACCACTGACTGTCAGAACAGGATAAGTGTTAAATGTATTATATCAGTGTTCAGCCTGATTGACAGAACTGTTGAGTTATCTACAGGTCTATTTGACTGGTAAACTTGACTGTACTGTGAGAACCTTCCCCACGTTCCTAACGATCGGTGTTAAGCGTTTAAGATGAGAAAATTATAGGATAAAATAGCCATGAGGGAAAACATTGATCGTCAACCCTTACATTGTTGTTAGGTTTTCATTAAGAAGGAACCAAACTAAATCAAGAAAACACATTTGTACAGGAGTGCATTAATAATACTTTAGTTAGTGGATAGGATTATGGTAACAACAATTTTCTGACTAAAGCACATGCAAAAAGTCTGCTAAAATGGAAGCACTGCAGGCACATTTGTTTGGCATTGGCACAAAAAGGCATTACATAAAGAGTTGCATTTTATTGAACCTAAAGACGCTTAAAATATTCACTCAATTCCCTTAAAATTCATATAGACTGAAATCCTGACATAAGATGGCTGCTCATAAAACAATACTGTATATTAGTAAATCATGTCAACAGGAATAGGTTATGTGCACCAGTCAGGACTTCGGCCCACAGCGTTAGATGTCAAATCAACAGCTTCAGCTGATTGATAGCTCCTCCCATGTCAGTTTAATGACATCACACAGCACTTACGGTGATACCAGAAACAATATGAAACGCCTTCAACATCCTGAGAACATGTGATGTAAAACCATAGATGGTAAAAAAAATATATAACATTTTGAAAACAGTTCAGCGTTGAAGACGTTTCCACTTCAGTGTTCGTTTAGTCTCAAACCATACTTTTTTTCTATGCACAAAAAGACTGATTACAAATTAAGTGCCTTCAGAAAGTATTCACAACCATTGACTTTTTGCACATTTTGTTGTGTTACAGCCTGAATTTAAAATTTATTAAATGTTGATTTTGTGTCACTGATCTACACACACACTACACCATAATGTCAAAGTGGAATYATGTTTAGAAATGTTTATAAATATATGAAAAACTGAAATGTCTTGAGTCAATAAGTATTCAACCCCTTTGTTATGGCAAGCCTAAATAAGTCCAGGAGTAAACATTTGCTTAGTCATCATAAGTTGCATGGACTCACTCTGTGTGCAATACTAGTGTTTAACATGATTTTTGAATGACTACCCCATCTCTGTACCTCACACATACAGATAATTATAAGATCCCTCAGTCAAGCAGTGAATTTCAAACACAGATTCAAGACCAGGCAGGTTTTCCAATGCCTCACAAAGAAGGGCAACTATTGGTAAATGGGTAAAAATAAAGAAATGCAGACATTGAATATCCCTTTGAACATGGTGAAGTTATTAATAATTACACTTTGGATGGTGTATCAATACACCCAGTCACTACAAAGATACAGGCGTCCTTCCTAACTCAGTTGACTGAGAGGAAGGAAACCACTCAGGGATTTCACCATGAAGCCAACACAATCACTGAGTACCACTCTTCATATTTTCAAGCATGGTGGTGGCTGTATCATGTTATGGGTATGCTTGTCATCGGCAAGGACTAGGGAGTTTTATAGGATAAAAAAAAAAGGAACAGAGCTAAGCACAGGCAAAAATCCTTGAGGAAAACCTGGTTCAGTCTGCTTTCCAACAGACACTGGGAGACAAATCAACCTTTCAGCAGGACAATAACCTAAAACACAAGGCCAAATACACTTACCAAGACGACATTGAGCTTGACGAATTTTAAAATGAATAATGGACAAATATTGTACAATCAGGTTTGCAAAGCATTTAGAGACTTACCCAGAAAAACACAGCTGTAATTGCTGCCAAAGGTGATTCTAACATGTATTGACTCAGGGTTGAATAATTATCTAATAAAATATATTTTTTATTATTTTACTTTGATATTAGAGTATTTTGTGATCGTTGACAAAACAATGACGGTTAAATACATTTTAAACCCACTTTAACACATCAAATGTGGAAAAAGTCAAGGGGTGTGAGTACTGTCTGAAGGCACTGTACATAGCCGTTATTGGGTTAAATGTTAGTAACTGTACATATTGTCTTATGCAAGTTCTTATTGGTAAAGTAATAAGTGACTTTTCTTAGTGAATACCAGGGAATGAAATTCATTAATTGAATGACAAACATTTGATTCAACTCAGTCTTACTGTGTCCCTAATCACAGAAATGTGATAATACTCTCATTTTGCTCTCTGGCACACATTATTCAATAAATACTTCATGCATGGAAGACCTAGCCGGCCTCTAAAATTAAATAATTTTAGTAAATCTACAAAATTGAGTTAACTTTATTTCTAACATTTCTCTCAATATTCACATAACTTATATTTTATAAGTCAGTTGGACTCAATAAGTACACTAGAATACTTCAATCCCTTCAATATCTACTTTCTTTATAGGAAACCTTGAATGGACCTTGGATTTCATCTTGTCTTACAAACCAGGGTGTAACTCAAAATGGCACCAAGAAAAACAATTGATGGGGGAACTCAAATAAATCCCTTTAGGACCAAAAACATTGTCTAAAGTTCGAGGTGGACAAATATGTGTGAGGGGTAAAATGCTCAGAGCTGAAACTAAACAGAGTCTACATAGTGTGCTCCAAACAATATTTGTTGTTCAGAGACGAGTCGGAGGCCGCTGTGTACCGCCCCACCCCCACCACAGAACATTCTGTAGTAGAAGGGTAACCAAAGAAAATCCATTGACTGACAGCATGGCCTTATCTGTTTCTGACTGACACACTATCTGTCTGTGTCTATAGAGCTCAGTGTCCTAGCTGCAAACCGTAGCTGTGAGTGAAGAGTTAAGAACTAAATTCACATTTTAAAAATGTAGTATCACAGCTTATAGTACTGACATAAGCTGTACTAACCTAATTCAGTCGATTGATAAATGAAATTATCGTTAAACATTCAGCTTTTTACACTGTGTAATAACGTTAAAATAAGTGAGTGGAATAAATAACTGAAACGTGTGGTTAAATTATAACCAAAAGAAAAGATGATTGTGAGTAGTGTACGACCCTGTTTCTAACTAACATTCATGAAGTCGCTTATTGAATAGAGATCCTGGTATTGCCATTGAAACGCCTCCGACAGTGATGTGTTTTTCCACTTCAAGTGAATGTATGAGAATATCCATTGCGAGAGGAATCCACATCTCTCTCTCACACACAGTAATAGCTGTGGGTACAACTGTGTACCTTCTGTCAGGTTGATCCTCCTTTCTGTCTTCCTGCTTTGTTCTTCCTGCTAGCTCAGTCTGTTTGGTTAACTTCTAGGGGTGTAACGGTTCACCAAATCCACTGTTCGGTATGTTTTGGGGTCACGGTTTGGTTTCGGTACAGCAGGAAAATTACATTTTCACACTGATGCTGCATTTGTAACCATGTGGGAAGTGGGAATTTACCGGTTGTGAAGTCATACATTTAGTCCCAGATGCACACTTGCGATTTCTAATAAAGGGTGAGTGTCTGTAGCATGGTATGTCTCCCACTCCGGGGTAAGGTGATGGACTGTCAATTAAGTAATCGCAACACAGAATGCATTGGCCAATTCCTAGAAAACTGTGGCCTGCTTATATAGAGTGGGTATGACCTGTTTGCTGAAATGGGTGCAAGAGGGAAGTTCATAACGTGGCTCGAGCACTTTTACAAGGTGCTGGAATTCCCTATTCTCAACCACTGAGAATGGGCGCGGCTTTAAACCAAAGACTGTAAAAAATATAAACACAGCCTACCTACTGCTCTTGTCATTTTTGGCCGGTCAGAACCAGTTCCCAAGGGCTGTTTGAATGCAGAGGGGTGATTTTGGGTTGGTTTTTTCCGTTTCCGTCTTGTGACGTCGGCATGTCAACATATTTGAGGTGTTGGCAGCTGGATAGCCTATTCTCGTTGGGCAGTGGCGACATACTGTTAACGTCTTATCCACAACTCTCTGTCCATCACCGTTGTGATCTACTGGGAAGCCAAAACGTTCCCAAACTGGAGATTTAAACGATGTAGGATCCTCCTGGTTTATCCACCCCACCACTCGCCATCGTACAGAACTAGTTCCTGGATGCGCCTCACAAAAGGACAGTTTGAAATGCGCCAATTAAGATTTGAATTTAGATTACAATGTGCACATAGGCTCTAGTTGTTTTAACAGAATAGCCATAAAAAAACAAATTCAGCTCAAATTTACTCGAGGCACCGGCCAACAACGCAGCGTAGGCATTGCCTATAGGCCTTTTATTTTGTATATATTTTATTAAATGTATTCATTCAGGTTGAACCGAGGCCCCCTACCGAACAGTTTGGTACGAACACGTGTACCGTTACACCTCTTGACTTCTCCTCTCATACTTCCCCAGCTTCTTGGGATCCTTGCTGGGCATGCACCAGTCATCCGCCTCGTTGCTCGTCTGATAATGCCTTATGGCTGACTGGTTGTAAACAGGAAGTCTTTCCACAGAATCTGAGGACAAGGCCTGTTAATGGAGCACAGAGGAGTGGTAGGTTAGATGTAATCTTGGTTAACCCAAAACTAAAATCTCACAGAATTTGGTGAGCTATGTGATTTAGTTCTGGGTCCAGACGTGTTAGAAATTTGGAGTTCTGATTTGCGAAGTCTCCACCCTCGCAAAAGAGAACTCAGCCAAAGTCCTCCCCCCTTCCGCTAATTTCAACACATGTGCAAAGCAGTCCGTCTAAGCACGCCTTCGCCAAATCCTGATACGTCCAAATAACCAGTGACGAAAACCCAAACACCGGAAATACTGCTGCTCATTATCCTACACATTCCCTCCTGTTGCAACAGATTCTGACGATTATGAGTACGAGGCTCTATTTCTATCACATGCTGGTCACATGTGTCTTCCACCATTCAGAGAATGAACCTTTACATACTTATTTCAGACATTGAAAAACGCCAACGTTGTATAGAGCAGGGATCATCAACTAGATTCAGCCGTGGGACAATTTCTGTGAGCGGATGGTCGGGGGGCCGGAACACAATTACAAATAATTAGTAGACTCAATTTGACCACAAGAAGGCCAAACAGATATTTGACAAAAACCTGATAATTTCAAACCTTGCTTACATTTGTATACGATCACGTGTCTCTCTATTAGGCTTGGGAATACTTGGGTACAGTTTTTCAAAATTAAAATAACTGGCGTTTTTACAGTCTTATGTCCAACAATGAAAATGTTACGTTTTCTGAGCAAAAATAAATACAAATTGAGGGCCAAAATGGGGGAACCCTGGTTGAGAGGTTCWATTATCTAGAATAAGACAACTGTTGAAGTAACACATTCCATTTGTAGACGTGTTACCTTCAGGTAGATGACAGCTGACGTCCCATATCCCTCCATGGAGTAGAGCTGCAGGTCTCCCTGGAAGTACTTGGCATAGAGACGGGAGATGGGAAGACCGTAGCCAAAACCAGCCTACAGAGAGCCAGGGACACAATGGGTTAAAAACTCAGTCTGAACTGACTGTCACAGTACTGTAGTAGAGAAGCATTCAGTTACACTTTAACCCTTGGGCAACGAATGACTGGTCCAGTTTGTAATTCTGCTCATTTACAACCGTGTTCGCTCGYAGTTTACACTTTAGTCAGTATAAAATGATCACGATTTACATTTGAGCTGAAATAAAATAAACAGGCTTGCATGCCTCTAACATGTGATCAAACTGCAGTCATAGATCATGTCCTACTGAATGTTGTGCTCAAATGTATTAAATCTGACTTATTAACCTGGCTGCCAGTAAAATCTTTAGTGTTCAGTGGCACCAGGACAGGGTCTCACCAGTGGAGCGTTGCGTGAGTTGTCGATATCGACGGGGCTGGGGGCGGTGGAGTACATGTAGCTGAACAAACGCTCTATCTTCCTCAGGGGAACACCACCTCCTCGATCTGATATCTAGAAACACCAACAACGTTACAGCTCTGTTCCACTCTCTGATCTTCCTGTTGTCTCCCCAAATAGCATGGTATAGGACCTACAGAACAACCACGGGAGGGAACTCTATGGTACTATGTATTCATACACATTCAACTGTACAGTAGGCTTCTACATCCCATGGCATTATTTCCACCCTGCATCTGTGGAAGTGTGTTGGATGGGCATACACTACTTTTGAACAAATGTATATTGTTGGGGCTCAGAGCTGAAGGTTTTCACTGTACTCAATTCAATGGCTTTATTAGCATGGGAAACATGTTAATATTGCCAACGCAAGTGAAGTAGATAATAAACAAAAGTGAAAAACAAAAATTAAACAGTAAACTTTACACACAGAAGTTCCAAAAGAATAAAGAAATTTCAAATGTAATGTCTATACTCTAATTACTCCTGCAACCCTGTGACTATTAAACTTCTAATTTTAAAATAAAAGTTAATGTACTGCAATGAGCACAATGCATATCATTCATTGTAAGGGTGAATACTCTGAGCATGTGTTTACCTTTATTGTCAGGTCTTCACTGCCCAGTGAGACTCGAACTTTGACCGGCGGGAGATGCAGGGCCATTTCATGAGTCTCCACTGTTGCTCTCATGGCGTTCTGGAAACAAAACAAACATTGCTTGAGGAAATGACAAAGTAATATAAATCAGATTGAGCTAATGTAATTAAATCGTATGTAGTAGCGTCTGCCGTAGTCACCCTCACACGTGTAATGAAATGTTTATACAGTAGAAGGTAAATGTTTGGTGTACCTTGAAGAGCTCAAACAGCATGTGGTACAGATGGGAAGGCACATAGACAATACGAAGAGGCTGGTCAGGACCTTTGGCTAAGGAAAAACTGAGGATTACTCCAAACCAAACATGACTGCAAATGTATAACATACACAACTGAGGATAGAAGTTACTAGAAACAAAACCACTTTCCCTCCTTATTGCAAATGCACAACTGAACTCAATAGTCACTATGAAATACATAATTTACTATTCTACCAACGTAATCATGTCCCCAGACACTTCTGATAGCCTATAGCCTGGGGATGAGGTTGCTACCAACTAAACCCATGAATAGACATTGTTTAGCTTTTTTAAGGCTTATGTAACATGGTGACTGTTAAACAGCTGAATGTGGGTGAACKGAGGTTTGTTACTGAGAGTTAGACGGTTCACTAAGAGAGGAGAAATCTGCCCGGCGACAACACTAAGCCTGTAGCAAGGGGCTTGTTGCTGTTCTGTTCCGCTGCTGACTGGAGATATAAGAGACTGATGGGTGCTTGATTTSGTGCACAATGACCAAAGGCAAACTATGACATAACATTTTTGATGAATYATTATGCCTGATGTGACTGACCACACCCCCACTGTAATGCATCAGACGTAGGCTAGACTGTGCAGCCCATTTTGATATTTTATGGCTGGTGCGTTTTGAAAGTCTGGGCACCAAATGATGTCTGGATCTGTTCTTGTTTTAGCTACGATTATCATTTCCCTCTACCATGATATTTATCAAAGTCATGGTTTGACCTTTCAAGTGGTGCTATTGTCCTGTTCATAAGACACATACACTGAGTGTACAAAACATTTAGAAACACCTGCTTTTTCCATGACAAACTGACCAGGTAAATCCAAGTGAAAGCTATGATCTTTTATTGATGTCACTTGTTAAATCCACTTCACTTCAATCAGTGTAGCTGAAGGGGGGGGGGAAGACAGGTTAAAGAAGGATTTAAGACAATTGAGACATTGTGATACGTGTATGTGTGCCATTCAGAGGGTGAATGGGCAAGACAAAATATTTAAGTGCCTTTGAACGGGGTATGGTAGTAGGTGCCAAGCGCACCTGTTTGAGTGTGTCAAGAACTGCAACTCTGCTGGGTTTTTCACATTCATCAGTTTCCCGTGTGTATCAAGAATGGTCCACCAAACCAAAAGACATCCTGCCAAATTATCACAGCTATGCATTGGAGTCAACGTGAGCCAGCATCCCTGTGGAACGCTTTCAACACCTTGTAGAGTCCATGCCCAGACATAGTGAGGCTGTTCTGAAAAGGGGTTGCAACGTGTTCCTAATGTTTTGTACACTCAGTGTATAACCTAGACCTGCACAGTTAGATTTTTTATTTTTTAACACAGGGCAATACACAGAAGTGAATATTTATACCTGTGTAAGTGAGGTGTATGAAAGAATGGTTCTCTGTAGACATGGCTGCCTCAGATGCAGGAGACAGTCTCACTCCTGACAACCCTAGCTGAGACTAAACAGTCGTTGCACGCTGTTCAACTAAAGCAACGGAGTTAATTGCTAAAAATGGTTCAGCTAAATATCTCTTAACACCACTCACACAAGCTAGCCACACACAAACACACACACTTTGCAAATTGCGCCATGAATTGAGTAGACCAGAGGAATTGAATGAGAGATCAAGAATACTCAACCCACGGGCAGAGAAACTCAAATCAAACCTGGCCAAACAACTCACAATGCAAATACAACCTCACTAATTGTTTCTGTAAACCTAATCTTCTCTAACAACCCCCGGCCTAAAACTCTCTTGCTAACCAAATTGTACTATTTGGAAATAGGAGAACGAGAAACGTCTTTAAGCTACTCTGGCCCTTCTCCCTTGGCGCAATAATGTTGTATCAAACAGACTTGGCTCCAAATAGCATTTACAATCTTTCAAATACTTTGAGTGTTTGATATAGCTCATCAACAGGTGTCAGTTGGGCCAGGTTGCACTTCTGGGACTATTCTATTGGGTCAATTGAGCCRGGCCAGCTCAACCAAGCGCAGCTAAAATATTTGAAGGAAAACAAATACCTTCCAGAAGCCAGGTCTATAACCCTGTATAGAATGTGATTTACCGTTGACTTGTGTGATGTCAATCTCTGGCGAGGTCAGGTAGTACTGCTCACAGAGCATCTTGGAACTATCGAAGGCATCTGGGGAAGAAACAGTCAAAACAAAGACAAGGACTGTAGCACAGGAGGAAAACACTGACTTTCAATCGAATTACCATAACAGCTAATGACCACTTATTAGCTGTTATGGTTATTAGCTGTTATTCTGACTTCTAAACCTGAAATATTGTTAATTATCTGGTATCCTACAGAAATGAGAAGGGCCACAGTCTGGTTTATACACCAGAAGTTAATGGTTATCTGTATGAACAATGTATAGGGTGGGGTCAATTAAGGCTGGATAGGAACCAGGGGAATGCACTGAGTAAAGGAAAGGCAATTGCATGGTTGCAGTCACTGATAAGGGTGGAGATCTGTGGATTAGTGAGGAATGGGAGCTGACGTCAGATTAAGGGAGAAGGAACAGTTTATTACCCACATCACTTAACTTCCTGCCTAGCAATAAAGATGTTTTAGAGGGAAGGAGGAGACTTCACCTAAATTGGGGTATATCTACTTGTGCTGGTGGGAACATGTTTCTGTTCTGCTGTCTGACCCTTTGGGTGAATAAACTTGGTTTGAGAACTTGGTTTAACACCACTGACTTTCAATCTAGTCACCATAACAGCTAATGACCACTGACTTTCAATCTCGTCACCATAACAGCTAATGACCACTGACTTTCAATCTAGTCACCATAACAGCTAATGTACAGTGACCACAGAGAGTAGATCAACTAAAACTACACAGAGACATGTTGAATTAGGTGGGTGAAGAACAGTCTGCCTCTGTGTTTAAAAGGCATTACGATTACACATCATTTAGTTCTATTCTTATTATGAGAATAGATGTGATACTGTGCAGATCAAGGTGAAAAGGACATACCTACTGTAGCAGTGAAAAGGGTTAAATAATGATACTGCACCTGTAAATCGTGTGTGTCTGTCTCTGTGTGTGTGTCTGTCTCTGTGTGTGTGTCTGTCTCTGTGTGTGTGTCTGTCTCTGTGTGTGTGTGATTTCATGGTGCAGTATCATTATTTAACCCTTTTCACTGCTACAGTAGGTATGTCCTTTTCACCTTGATCTGCACAGTATCACATCTATTCTCATAATAAGAATAGAACTAAATGATGTGTAATCGTAATGCCTTTTAAACACAGAGGCAGACTGTTCTTCACCCACCTAATTCAACATGTCTCTGTGTAGTTTTAGTTGATCTACTCTCTGTGGTCACTGTACATTAGCTGTTAT